>NC_049213.1:32490641-32775641 GCF_013347855.1 Anguilla anguilla | reverse complement strand
AACAACCAGCCCTAATTGCCTCCAGATTTGAACAAGTGAAACAAAACAAAACAAGTAAATAAAGAACAGGGAGTCCAGTTCCAATCTCTGAGTGTTCCCTAAGTCCTCTCCGTCCTGGTTTTATGCACTCAAAATCCCCCCCCCCCCCCCCCCGATCTCTCCCGCTATCGTTCTTTTCGCTACCGCTATCTGTCCAATTCAGGATGACTCTGTTTTTTGTTGTTTTGTAATCGTGTATTATGTCAGAGACGTGCATTATGTCAGAGAGAGAGACAGAGATAGAGCTTCAGCGCGGGGTTCGTTTTGGGAATCGGCTCACGGCCGAAAAGAGAAACGAGATAAAAGATCCGAGAAACCGAAAGAAAAAAAACGAAAAAAAAAAAAAACACAAGCGAGGCGGAGACGCTCGCGAGGCGGTGAGGAAGAGGAGGTGTGGGGAGCAGTTTGGAGAGAACTACGGTTAACAGAGAAAATGAGAGAGGGAGAGAGGAGGTTCATGGGGGGGGAGGGGAGGGGAGGGGAGGGGGGGTGGCGCGGTGTCGAAAGGAAGTGAGAGAGAGTAAATGAGTAATCCGCTGTGTCAGCCCATTATTACCGCTGCGTTGACAGGGTATCGACACCAGGGCCGGCGAAGAGGCCAGGCCACGATTTCTGTGATATAGTGATTCACTGGGCAGATAAAACGAACCGCTTTTACCACCGAGCCGACGTGTAATTTGCCTTCCGGCACTAAGCCTGCTCATTCAGGCTTGCAAAACATTTAACTACGGACCGCGCTCATCGCCATGGTAATTAAACCTGTCTGTCAAACCGTCCACTAGCAAGGTCAGCTCAGATTCTGACCGCAAAAAAAACTTACGACTCCTTATTGTATTTCTGATTTTTGAAATTGCATATTGCTTGCGTGCTTAAATGAGGAAATGAAACACCAAGTGGAAAAACCGCCCCTTAATTTGACAACAAAGAAGATAATTTAACCCTACATCATACTGTAGCTGCTGTATGAGATAAGAGTGTTTATTTCTGGGCTCTTTTAGATAGAACTTCCACCTTTATGCCGATGCTCCTGTTTCCACATGACTCTCCTTCTCTATCGTCTGTCACTGACTGTCTGTCCTCTTCTTTCGAGTCCTGCATTGTCTTCCCTACCCAAGGCCAAAGGATTTACTGTACAGCAGGGGTGTCCCATCTTAATCCGAAAAAAGCCAGTGTGGGTGCTGTTTTTTTTTTTTTTTTTTTTAAAGCCCCACACTATCACACCTGTCCTGCGATGGTTTGGTGGCCTGTCCAGGGTGTATTCCTGCCTCTCACCCAATGCATGCTGGGATAGGCTCCAGCACCCCCCGCGACCCTGCTCAGGATAAGCGGGTACAGATAATGGACGGATGGATGGATGGATGGACTATCACACCTGATTTAACTTAATTACCTAATCATTGTCCTCAATCAAGGCCTAGCTGGGCAAGCACGAAAACCTGCACCCATACCAGCCCGTTTTCGGATGATACTGGACACCGTTGCTCCACAGCAGCAGCACCAAACGTCATTCCGTGGGACAGGTGCGGAGAGGATCCAATGACCCGGCGCGATGCTGTGGAAAAGCCCTGCCAACAGAAACCTTCCCTCCCTGGCAACACACTACAGTCGGTTATGAGCCTCCCTGCTGGGCTGTTAAGCACAGTCCCCACTGGCATGGTTAGGAGTCCGCACCAGATTGTCGCACTGAGAGCCAGTGCTTCAGCAGAATCAGTCATCCAACAGCCCATAAAATTGCCCAGCCTTGAACCTGAGAATTTCAGCATGTGACTATTTTTTTTCACCTTTGCAGATAGCTGGGAAAATATTCAAGCCTGTGCAGACAAATACACGCACACACACACACACACACACACATATGCACACACTCACTCACACACACACACACACATACAAACAAACGCATGCACACACACATACGCACATACTCACACATACACATGCACCCGCACCACCACACATGCACACACACACACATATACACACACACACACACACATACACATATGCACACACTCACACACACACACAGGCACATACACACACCCTCACCCACACACACTCACACTCTCACACACACTAGCACATCCAAGGTCGAACGCAGCCCTTGAAGTAATATGCAGCTCCAGTGCGGTGGGTCACTGTTTGTTTGCTTTTCCCATGACGGGAGCCAACATCTTCAAAGCTGTCTGCTGCCGGACTTCCTGTGCGTGCAGGAAATGGTCTTCAGAATGTCCAGTTTGCAGCGGAACAGCGATAACACCCCTCAGAGTCAGTGACGAGAGTTGACAGGTCCTCACACACAAGATTGATGCTTTTTGTGCATTGGACTGAATACCGCAGGCTTGAAGTCACAGACAATCATATGGTGAAGCTCACTGGTGCAGTTAGTGACGTTACTGGCTAAGGAAAGGGCACTTACAGCCTCCCTGTGTCACCCCCGGCCCTGAACTGACATCAGTGAACAAACAAAGAAAAGACTCCACTTACAAACTTTGGCTTTTATATCTGTCACCTCACATTTTTAAAAAAACACCTGTTGACAACAGTCATATTTTTATCCAACCACTGCTTCTCAGTATGCTCCCCGCAAATCTCAACTCCTCAGAGACGAATATGGCCATCTCCTTCCTCCAGTTACCGAGAGGACTCAGCTCTATGAGACTCTCATTGCTGACACTGTTGCCTATCAGATGATTATAGCTGTAAGTTGTAGTGGCGATAATTAGGCCTACTGTACACAACAGTCAATTGGAAAGTTACCCCACTGGATTCTGACACGAGCTCTGTTAGTCCCTCGTGTGGAGGACGAGAGTCTTTAGAATAGTTGGTTAATTTTTGGCGGAAGTTGTATGCAGTATGATTTAAGAGGTTCATTTCGTCTAGTCACCCAAGTGGGCAGCCAAGGTATGATGGCTGATCAGAGTAGCTGAAACCCCAGTGTCATGCTAGGATGAAGCTTATGCAAGGACGTACTATATTCTGCAGGGAAACGCCCCTGGACCCCCACCTAGAGGCTTGCAGTTCTCAGGGTCTATGCATTTCAGCCACCCCCCCCCCCCCCCCCAACACCACCGTCTTAAATCCACAGCTGAACGTGTCAGAATGCGCGTACTGTGTATGTACCAGAAGTGGCCAGAGGGTGGCAGCGTGAGCATACGTTGGGACATCGCAGCCCGTGTTACTGTGCGTGTTCCGGAGTGCCTGCTTCTATCTAACTGCTCTCCCCCAACCCCCCCCCCCCCCCCCCCCCCCCCCCCCCCCACTCTGCCCCATCCCTCCTAATCTTTCTTAGCTGAAGTCTGCTCCTTTTAGCTTCCCTCCCTCCAGCCCTTCTCCCCCATCAGCGCACTGATAAGAGAGGCCATTATTTCAGCTCAAATGGCCGTTTAATTACACGGCGTCCCCGCGCGCTCCGCACTGCTCTTTTATCCGGGCTCTCCCTCCTCCTGCTCTTTCTCAGTTTGAATCTGACTTCTCACGCTCGGTCTTTAACCTCCTCAGGTGGTATTTTCGCCGGGGAGAGATTCGGACGACGGCGAGGCAGGAGTAAGAGCAAGGCCGGGGGGGGGGGGGAGGGAGAGTTGAATCGATCAGAGCCCTTATCTCGCCAGAACAGAACGGTTTGAAGCGAGAAAAAAAGAAACAGCAAGAGAGAGGCATGTAGAAACAAGAAAGGCGGGAGGAAAGAAGGGGCAGACTGACAATGAAAAAAGGTGGAAGATAAACTAGGCAGAGAGAGAGAGAGAGAGAGAGAGAGAATAAAAAACTGCAAAAAAGCAGCTCAATCACGAGTGATACCCCCCCAATGAGGAGAGGGGTGGGTTCCCATCCTTTATCTTTTCTTACCGGTCATGCCCTCATCCTCCTCTCTGTTCTCACAACAGGGATATTTCGGAATGTTTTCCCCAGCGACAGTTTTTTTTAAGTGCATTATACAGCATTCAAAACACAGGAGAGAGATAGGATGAGACACGCGCCGGCACACTGACGAAACACCAAGTTCAAACGGTTTCGTGTTAATGTGGCGCTGCAGCGCAGAGCTCACAGTCCTGCTAATCAGCATCGTTCCTGCTCTCTGCCGCACCATCTATGAGTTAATGTGCGCAGTTGTTGTAATGCCCTTAAGCCCATCTTGCTGTGGCTTTTTCTGCTGTAGCCTAACTGTTTGTTTTAAAACATCTACACCGCCCAGTGGAGACTGCAGCATCTCAGAACCAGGCTGATTTACGTGGAACAAACACAGAGCTCTAATTACATTTCAGTCCCGCTTTATCCTCTCTCGCATTTTCAGCTGTAATTTACTGCCATGTGGATTTCATACCGTTATTTATTTACGCGGCTTTACATGAGAAACTGGTTTGAAAGTTGTGCCAAGAACAACTTTTCATTCCTCATATAAACGAGGAAAGTAGCTCATGAGCGGTCGGGACTGAGAGAGCAGTAGAATATGATTTAAATATTTCCATTAAATATTAACTGGGTGGCAGCTATCTCCCCCCCCACCCCCGCAACCCCCAAGCTACTGCCACCCTCTACCTTCTTTCGACTGTACATGTCATATTCGACCTGTGTCCCTTCAAATACACTTATTACTTGTGACTGTAGCCACTCGCTCTTGTTGAAGCGATCGCATCGAAGTATCGAACTGTTATTGGGAAATGGTCCGTCGACACGCGCGCGCAAGGTGTTGCATGTGCATGTGCGTGCGAGTGTGTGTGTGTGTGAGAGAGAGAGAGAGAGAGCGAGAGAGAGACAGAGAGAGAGAGAGAGTCGTTACCGTAGCCGTTGCCCAGGCGTTAGGCGGCTGTCATCCTTATTTTCTGATAAGCTCTAAGTAACTGCACGATTGCCTCTGCGCAGCGCAAACGCTTCGGGATTTGAATAGAACACAACCAACTACGGGACTCACCCACACTCGTTCTAGTGCCCAGCAGTTTGAAAACAGACGCAGACCCGGACAACATCGAAAGGTAAGTATCCTGTGCTCTAACATTTTTTCATTATTATTATTATTATTATTATTATTATTATTATTCCAGTTGGATTTTTAACCGATAGAAAAAAGATATGACAATTATTGTTTTAAGTGTATTTCATTGTTTTTGTGTAATAACGCTCACAATAGGAATTTTTAAAACTATTTTTTAATATATATATAATTACAATAATTACTTTATATGTGTGGCTATTGTTTTGTGAAGCCATGCAAATTATGCACATAAGACCGCAGTTAATTGAAATTCCAAGCAGTAGACAGAACAGGCTACAGGTTCATGTTTAGTCAGCATCATGTAAATGTTCTCCTGAGATGCTACTATTTGCTACATATCCTGAAATTGCAGAAGGAGCAGGAAAGGTCGCATTGTATGGTATGGTGCTGTTTTCGCCTCTAAACGCAAGAATCCAAAGGTGACGGACGGAGAGTAATTGAATTGGGAATGACAGATCAGTCGGGCTCTCTGCTAAGCTTGAAGGCTATGATCGATTACCGTTATCGATCCTACCAACAGGGCGGGGGCGTGGCTGCGTGTGCTTTTAGTATGTGTGTACGTGTGCGCGCGCGCGCGTGCGGGCGTGTGTGTATAAGTGCAACTTGACAAAGTATGTAATTATGTCTTGTCAAAGATTTTAATATGCATGAGGTGTGGGCCATTTCAGGCAAAATATTGCTGATAAGTTGTGTCCACCTCCAACTCATTTTTTTCTCTCTCTCTCTTCGTCCTCTGTACCTCACCGGTCCTGCAGACATACATAATTAAGTTCAGGCCCTCCCCCTCCATACTCCTCCCTCCCCAGCCATATCCAGCACCCCCCACCGTTTATCTCATTCATCATTTACAAAGACAGAAAATAAACACACCATTAATTACATAAGCCCGAGTGACCAGCTCAACAAGCCAAACTGCCATCTACTGTAGCTACCCCAACAAAGGAAGTCTGGATGGATGTACGCAGCGGAAATGCTCTCCACTACGGTTCGTCGCTCTGGATAAGAGCGGCCGCCAAAAGACAGTTATGTAAAACGTCATAAAAACAGAGGAAAGACGCAATTAAGGGAGACGGAGAGCAACAAAACCGAGGAATTAAAGAAAGCGGCACAGTCACGGCGCTGTTACCTGAGCCGTATTTTTATATTTATTTGTCAGTTTTATTTTGTGCTTTGCTAAAATAAAAATAAAAATAAAAAACACAGATGTGAAGTATTCCCCTATGTTTCTCCCCACACAGTCTACAAAACCATGCCTAACCATGCATATCCTGCACAACAGACTGTCATATTATATTCTTTTCATTTCATTATTTAACAACAATCCACAATCCACCCTCTCTGTCCGTCTATTTACGTAAATGCAATGTATGTCTCCACTGCTCTCTTTTTGGCTTCAGTTTTTCTGCCTGACCATTAACTTTTCTCTCCCTCTCTCTCTCTTTCTCTCTGTCTCTGGTTTTCTGTCACTCCCTCTCTTTCTGTCTCCCTCTGTCTCTCTCTCTGTGCAGGATGTGTGGTATGGACGTGGACCTGGAGGGCGAGGGAGCAGGAGAGGGGGAGGAGGAAGAGAAGGAGCAGGAGGAGGAGTACGACGTCGGGGAGCGCGTGCGGATGCTGCCCCCGCCGACGGCGCACAGCGGAGCGGGGGTGTGGGGGGCCCGGCGGGGCCCGGCTGGGCGCCTGGTCTGGGGCGCGGGGCTGGCGCTGTGGAACGCGGGCGTGGCGGCCGCGGCCGCGCTGCTCCTGGCCGCCGTGTTCACCCTGGTGCTGCTGCCCGCCACCCTGCTGCTGTCCGCCGGGTTCCTCTGCCACTCGAGGGTGAGCGTCGGCCTAAACTACACCATTAAACACTCAGAGCCTAAACTACACCATTAAACACTCAAAGCTCAGAGCCTAAACCAGCACATTAAACACTCAGAGCCTAAACCAGCACATTAAACACTCAGAGCCTAAACCAGCACATTAAACACTCAGAGCCTAAACCAGCACATTAAACACTCAGAGCCTAAACCAGCATATTAAACACTCAGGGCCTAAACCAGCACATTAAACACTCAGGGCCTAAACCAGCACATTAAACACTCAGAGCCTAAACCAGCACATTAAACACTCAGAGCCTAAACCAGCACATTAAACACTCAGAGCCTAAACCAGCACATTAAACACACAGAGCTCAGCCTAAACCAGCACATTAAACACTCAGAGCCTAAACCAGCACATTAAACACTCAGGGCCTAAACCAGCACATTAAACACTCAGGGCCTAAACCAGCACATTAAACACTCAGGGCCTAAACCAGCACATTAAACACTCAGAGCCTAAACCAGCACATTAAACACTCAGGGCCTAAACCAGCACATTAAACACTCAGAGCCTAAACCAGCACATTAAACACTCAGAGCCTAAACCAGCACATTAAACACTCAGAGCTCAGCCTAAACCAGCACATTAAACACTGAGGGCCTAAACCAGCACATTAAACACACAGAGCCTAAACCAGCACATAAAACACTCAGAGCTCAGCCTAAACCAGCACATTAAACACTCACAGCCTAAACCAGCACATTAAACACTCAGAGCCTAAACCAGCACATTAAACACTCAGAGCCTAAACCAGCACATTAAACACTCAGAGCCTAAACCAGCACATTAAACACTCTGAGCCTAAACCAGCACATTAAACACTCAGAGCCTAAACCAGCACATTAAACACTCAGAGCCTAAACCAGCACATTAAACACTCAGAGCTCAGCCTAAACCAGCACATTAAACACTGAGGGCCTAAACCAGCACATTAAACACTCAGAGTCTAAACCAGCACATCAAACACTCAGAGCTCAGAGTCTAAACCAGCACATTAAACACTCAGGGCCTAAACCAGCACATTAAACACTCAGAGCCTAAACCAGCACATCAAACACTCAGAGCCTAAACCAGAACATTAAACACTCAGAGCTCGGCCTAAACCAGCACATTAAACACTCAGAGCTCAGCCTAAACCAGCACATTAAACACTCAGAGTCTAAACCAGCACATCAAACAGTCAGAGCTCAGAGTCTAAACCAGCACATTAAACACTCAGGGCCTAAACCAGCACATTAAACACTCAGAGTCTAAACCAGCACATCAAACACTCAGAGCCTAAACCAGCACATTAAACACTCAGAGCCCAGAGTCTAAACCAGCACATTAAACACTCAGAGCTCAGCCTAAACCAGCACATTAAACACTCAGGGCCTAAACCAGTACATTAAACACTCAGAGCCTAAACCAGCACATTAAACACTCAGAGCTCAGCCTAAACCAGCACATTAAACACTCAGGGCTCTGAGACCCATGGTCATGGTTATTTGCTTCACGCCAATCATTGGCTGTGTTATTATTTTTGCGTGTGCTAAAAAGTTTTCTCTTAGTAAATCAAGCCTTCAATGTGTCACGATGAGTAGACAACCTGCAGATTACACTTTAGGTTCAAGTTAAAACAGATGGGATGTACAAAAGAGCTTTGGCTAATTTTGTACAATTGCCTCTGAAAATGTCAGACAGAATGGAAACCCACTTTCGCCGTGACACAAAACAAAAGGCCCCGTGGATTTAGAAAGCAGCAGATTGAAGCCGAGCTATTAAAGCGTTTCACCTGACATGTGATGCTGCACTACCACTGCGTATGCCCTGCTAAGTGCACTCAAATAACCCCCTACATGTACTTCCTAAGAACATGCAAGAACATAAGGGATGGCGAGAACTGGCCATTCAGCCCAACTTGGCTCGTCATTTTTTTATTTGGATTTATAATCTATACATTTGGTAATACATCCCAGAATCCTGTTGACCTTCTTTTTACATTACAGGCATTTAGCAGACGCTCTTATCCAGAGCGACTTACACAACTTTTACATAGCATTTTACATTGTATCCATTTATACAGCTGGATATATACTGAAGCAATTTCGGTTAAGCACCTTGCTCAAGGGTACAACGGCAGTGTCCTACCCGGGAATCGAACCTGCAACCTTTCGGTTACAAGCCCAGTTCCTTACCCACTGTGCTACACTCCGTCCTTCTTCACAGCAACGATACAATGTTTAGAACTGGATAGACTTGGTCTGCTATTACTCCTAAGTCTCTCTCACATTGAGCACTACCTATTTTCACTCTTCGCATGGAATAGTCCTGTCTTAAACTATTTTTCTCCACATGCAGAACTTTATATTTGGCCATACTGAACGTCACCTGCCGTGTTTCAGTCCACTTAGGGATTCTGTTCACATCTTCTTTGATTATCTCAGTAGATTTCAGAGTATTTGCCAGACCTCCAATTTTTGTATCGTCCGCAAATGAAACTACTTTACCACTGATCTCCGCAGCGAGACCACTTCACGACAATCAAACTCAAAGAACCTTTTTGGAAGCTTTTTTTTATCTTGAGTAGCAAGATTACAGAAGCCCAGCTAGCCCCAAGCCTCTGCATAAGAGTCCAAAACCTCTTTAAATTTCCTACCTGGAAAACCCCCAATATCAGTCTGACCTTCTGCCGCAGCACTTATTGCATCTTCATGGACTTATGCGTGGGGAGTTAGTCGTGTAAAATTACTTTGCTCCTTAATTTTTTTTTGTATAATATTCAATAGTCTCGCTCTCATACTCTCTCTTGCTGCCCTGTGCTGATGAACTAAAGTCAACCTGCCCCCCCCCCCTCCCCCCCCTCTGGAGTGAGGGCATAAGGAGGAGAGGGAAGGGGGGGCCATGTTGGCCCACTGGGGTCTTTGGCAATGATGCCGGAAAGAAGAATGAGAAGGAGGAATAGAGGTGGCAGTGAGTAAGAAATCTGGAGAGTATTTTGTGTGTGTCAGCAACTTGGTGGGTAAGCAGTCGTGGGTGGGGAATTCCTGTAATATACATCGACAAAGAAGGGGTTCACAAATCAGCCAAGCAAGCCTTACAGTACACATTCCTACAGAGTCAGTGTGTGTGTGTGTGTGTGTCTGTTGAGAGAGAGAGAGATGGAGAGATTTTTTACTGCCTGACGCACACACATCCACACATTTGTATTTTGTGTGCGTCTTATAAACCCAAAACACTGCATCAACACCTGTTTCCCCCCCGCGCCGTTCTCTCTCCCTCTCTGTTTACCTCCTCTTCGTCGCTCTTGACAGCTTATTGACAACTCGGGGGATTATTGATGGTTCTGGGACTTGTTCACAGATGAGCTAACAGGGAGGTGGGGGGTCCATTGGGGGGGGGGGGGGGGGGGGGGGAGTAAGGGGGGGGTGCTGTAAGAGAGTCTGTCACACGCTGCCACCTTCCATCCAAATGCGTCCGTGCAGCCTCATAGTCCCAGGCCTCTCCGCGGTCTCTTCAGGTGGTTAACCCTTTCCCTCCCGCCTCCTTTTTCCCCACCCGCCGACCAGGTGCTGAACTCCCCTCTGCCGCTCTGCGGCTACCTGGACGACAACAGCTGCTCCGCCCTCATCATCCTGGGCTTCGTCATGATGTCGCCCCTGGTGGTGCTGGCGGCGGCCATGTTCTGCGGGCTGGTGCGCAGGCTCCGCCTCCTCCTGCTGTTTCAGCCAATGTCGCGCGCCTGTTACCGCGGCGGTGGCGGCTGGGGCTGGGGCAAGAATGTTCGGGCCTGGGTCTGACTCTGAGGGCTCCACCCCCCTCCACCCCCCCCCTCCCCGGTGTTCCTGGAGAGATGATGTGTCCTCTGCCGTGTGTTTCACCCAAACTGTAATTACTTTAGCCATGTAACTATTGGACATTCTGTATCCAAACCAGGAAGAGTTGACACTGCCCTGTGATTTATGATTTTGGGGTCTCCCTTCTTCTGGTGCCGGAGGGTCACCATATGTCACAGATCACAGGTAAACCACTTTGTTGGCTGGTAGCTTCCTGCTTTGAGCAAATAGGTAGTTTTACCTTAGACAATAGTTGACATTTTCTTGACAATTGTCTATTTTATCAAGTAAACAAAACTTTGTATCCAGTGCATCTTTGTCCAAAAGAGTAGGAAATTGAAAAGGTGGGTGTACCATTTAATAGTGCTTTTTTATTTCCTCAGGCGTTAGAATATTACCCTACCGCTATCAGCAAAACCCATCAGGTATGGAAAATCTGTTTAGTGAATTTGATTTCATGGATTATTGTTTCAGATTTTACACTGAGTAGGAAGCTGGTACTTTGTCTATCATGGCACAACAAGTAGCTGGGAGATGGAAATAAGCTGGTGGAAATAATTAGCTGTTTGCACTCGGTTTGGTTTCGTTGCACTTGTTTTGCATTCTATTGTAGCTACAGCCTGCACTGAAAATATTTCAACAGCATCTGAGTTAACTGTCTCTTAAGGCGTCTGAAACGTCAAGACAAATACTGGTGAGGGATGGAAGGCTAAAAATACCTTTACAGATGGAGCAGCTGCTCTTTGTCCAGGATTTACAATACATGTAGCACTTTGCAAAGCTTGGGTTTAACATATCACTCATCTGCACAACCAGATATTTCACTGAACCAATTCAGGTTATTAACGTGTCTCTTGAGCACAATGACATTTTGTAAAAAAAAAGATTTTTTTTTTTTTTTCAAACAGGACTTGTCCATGCAACCAACTGATTATGGTTTAGCTCACTTACTATTAGTCTTCACTGCCTATCATTCTACAGGCTCCTGTACATCGTAGCACAGACGACAACTGAAGCTTTTTTTCGTTCCTGTGCTGTACCTCATCTACTGGTGCTCATCTGCAGCTGTCACAACCGACTGTAATACGACATAAATTCTTCTCAATTTGTTTGCTGGCTGGCTAGCATAACATAAAAATTAAACATACAGCTTAATTGCCTAATGAATACAACAAAATGTGATGCATCATTAAATACGGCTAAGTCAATTCCGGTAATATAATCTTAGCGTGAGAAGCTACAGTAATATGAAGCCAGTTTAACACGCCCACAGGTTCAGATGCTAACGGAATTTAGACGACTCATCATAACTTCCAAGCTAATAAAAAAAAAAAAAAAAGATTAGCCAGCAAGGTTTTATAATTATGATTATGTGCTTATGCAATATGTTTTTGAGGGAATAAAATCACTCTCTGGGAGATAAGAATCCAGGGAGCGACAAACTACGCGTGGCATCCGCACAATTTTTATTTTACAAAATATAATCCGATAGGAACAAATGGAAAAAGCAGATATTCCAGCCAACATTTTTACCACAAGGAGGAAAAAAAGCATGTTGGTTATTTATGAAAGAAAATGTTCCTGCTGAGAGAATAATTTATGTTGGTTGTTCAATTTCACATCCTGGGCTCTCCGTGTTCTTGTCACTTGTCCTACTCTTTTGAAATACTGCAGAGTGTGGTTAGTTACAACCCCGTCTGGCCAAATATACACAGACAGCCATGAATTTGGGCTCAGGCTCAGCTTGGGAATGATGGAAACACCATTTTCTGGTGCATTGTGGGATAGCTGAGGTCAGCCTGAGAGAGCCTTCAGAGCTGTAGCACAGGACCAATGAGAGACGCAGGACTGCTGTCCCTCTGTCCAATCTGTCTGTCCCACAAACAGGCTCTGCTGCAGCAGGGGCACGCACAGCATTTAGCTGCACTTAACAGGGGTGCTCACGTCACGGACTGAAGAAAGAGAGCAGCGCTCATACAGTTAACGATACTTGTATTTATTTGTGTAATTTATTTGTATTTTTAATGTACTGTACCTACAGTATGTATGCACTTTTTTCCCCAAACTCTGTAGCTGGTGATTGTAGCAGTCCTGCATTCAGTCAAATGTCATTAAAGAATGAACATTTTATCAGGCTGTGGATGAGAAGTCTTGTTACATAGCTACATGCTGATGCGGACGCTAATACATTAATTCTCTCACCCATCTGTACAAACACACATAGATGCAAGCACACACACACACACACACATACTTATCCACCTGTACAAACATACACATACTCACTCATTCTGTCTCTCTCTCTCTCTGTTTCACACACACACACACACACACACACACACACACACACACACACACAGAAATGCATGTACTCCTTCACCCATCCTGTACAAACACTTGCATGCACATTTGCCCACTCTTTGTGCCCTATATAAATACTCACAGATACAGTCTCAGATCCACATATAATTGATTGGCTGCAACATGAATGAATTATCTTCTGGAGTTTGTACTGCAGAGTTGATAATGGTCTGTAGATAGTGCAGGAGTGAGTCAAGAGTGTGGATATAACTCCCAGCATCTAACATGTGAACACACAGACCTACAACTGGACTTATCATCACTGAAAGATTAGATCAAGTTTCAAGATCTGATTATTATGCAACTGGCTTTATACTCATTTCTTATTTAGCATTATTTAATTTATCATTACACAGACTTTCAGACAGTAATAGAGCAAATATGTTATTACTCAGGCACTCTGAACAGAAGTGTTTGACACGGTAATAGTACATCGATCAAAACACACTGTAACACCACTGCGGGGGATGCACTGGACTGCTCAGAGGAAAGAGTACAGCCAGACCGCTACACCACTGAAGGCTCATAGCCGGGTGAAACTATTGCGTTTTCACCTAACGTCGATTATCCATTTATGCGGCCGGGTATTTGGACACTCAATCAATTCAGGCTGAGTGTCTCGTTCAAGGTTTAAAGTTTAATGACGGTGCGCTGCTGGGGGAACAGAAGCGGTGGTCGTTGTGCTCTTTAACATAAGGAGGGAGCGACTACTGCAGCATCAGAGAATGAACAAATGGCCACCTTTGACTTCAGTGTACTGCTGCATCCACAGAAGGACTGGGTTTGACCTGCCCTGGCAGTAAGCCTGCAGACACACTGGTTTAGGCTGCTTGGAGAGCAAGAAAACATTATTATTATTATTATTTATATTCCCACGGCCTTAGACATTGTAGACACACGATGTACCGCATGCCTCAATGTCCGCAGCTTTTCTAGCCTACAGTTTACCCGGAATTAATATTTATTTCTCCTGAAGACATTTGCCCCTCCTTTTCCTGAAGCACCCTTCATCAATCCAGGGACTGGAGAGCAGTGCAGAATAGAACACGGGTTCTCCATAGAGCGTGCAGGGACAGGAGAACAGTGCAGAATAGAACACGGGTTCTCCACAGAGCTTGCAGGGACGGGAGAACAGTGCAGAATAGAACACGGGTTCTCCATAGAGCTTGCAGGGACAGGAGAACAGTGCAGAATAGAACACGGGTTCTCCATAGAGCTTGCAGGGACAGGAGAACAGTGCAGAATAGGACACGGGTTCTCCATAGAGCATGCAGGGACTGGAGAATAGAACACGGGTTCTCCATAGAGCATGCAGGGACTGGAGAATAGAACACGGGTTCTCCATAGAGCATGCAGGGGCAGAAGAACAGTGCAGAACAGAACACGGGTTTTCCATAAAGCTTGCAGGGACAGGAGAACAGTGCAGAATAGAACACGGGTTCTCCATAGAGCATGCAGGGACAGGAGAACAGTGCAGAATAGAACACGGGTTCTCCATAGAGCATGCAGTCAGCCACTGCTCCTCTTCAGTTCTGCAGTCCACCAGCTAAACTGTGGGGCTGCTTTTGCACAATTTTGTTTTATTAAAAATGATTTATTTTTATTTTGCTTTTATTTAACTAGGACAGTCACACTGAGATCTCTTTTGGAAATGAGCCCTGGAGCCTGCATGTCTCTGGACTACAGGAGGAAACTGGAGCATCCAGAGGAAACCCGCGCTAACTAATAAGTAGCATTGAGCAGCTGTGGTACTCCGTCCAGGAGACCCATTCAGATACATTTATGTAAAGACTGAAGGTGCTGAAAAACAATCCCCACTTCATATTTTTTTATCCCTCAACATTTCATAGTTGTTTTCAAATTAAAATACAGTAGCTGTCTTTTTTTTTTTTTAAATGGATGACATTTTGTTTTACCTTGCTTTTATGATGATCCCTAAAAATGAAATGAGTGACAGTTCTTTATTTCTGCATTTGACACATAGTGAATTTGATTCAGTCCGTTCAGTTTTGTGCCGTCCTTCAGAGTTTGGGGGGCTTGGAGGTCACCCTCCTCTCCACAGACGTGTTTACTACAGCTGTCTGGTTTTACAACAGCCCCCTGTTCGCACATGACCGACCTACTGTAAACATCAGCCATGCGGATGCGTCTCAGAAAGTTCTTTTACGATGCACCGGCAAGGACACCTGATGTCCAAACTTCGCCTGTTCGCCTGGTACTGTCAGCGTACGTTCTGGACAGCAAACGCACCACAACCCCACCCCACCCCACTTAATAGTTACCATGACAACTTGGTTCCATGGGGGTTTCGCCATGGCAACTAGATTTAATGGGAGGGAACTGACATTTATGGTAATGATAACAGTGATTACCAGGGCAGTGATTGAAGTAATTCACGCTGGAGTGCTTATACAGAGGACAAGGTGGAGTAGAGGTTCCGTGCACGAGGATGGACACACAAGCTAACGTGGGACCCTGCTGAAGCTAACAGGAAAGAGCTGTGCAGAAGCAGGAAGTGACTGAATAAGTGGATGTCTCATGGAAGGGGACACTGTACTTATTCAAGAGTAAATTAGCCGCTTCATATGAGAGCCCAGCAGGAGCTGACATTTTCATATCCTATGTACAGCAGATATACTGCGACATGCTGACCCTACCTGATAAACACTGTACTCACGAATACACACTCACACATGTGCACAGACATACACACACACACACAAGCACATACACTGACACTGCCTAACACACACACACACACACACACACACTTACACATGCATACATGTACACATACACACACAAACACACCGTGACACAAGCACAGTGACACACACACACACATACGCACACACAGCGACACACACACAGTGACACACGCACACACACATACACACACACATACGCACACACAGCGACACACACACACACACACACACACAAACACACAGTGACACACACACATACACACACACAGTGGCACACACACAGCAACACGCACACACACACACAGCGACACACACACACACACACACACAGTGACACACACACATACGCACACACAGCGACACACACACATACGCACACACAGTGGCACACACACAGCGACACACACACACACACACACACACACACACACACACACACACACACACACACACAGTGGTGGTAATGAAACGGGACCAGACTGTGCTCGTAACATTTTTGAGTGTGTTTACAGAACTCTGCACATTCTGAGCAGCAGGACGCGGGGTGCCTGTGCCAGAGGGGGCCTTTGAGACAGCGGAGCTGGGACAGATGGGAAACGGGGGGCTCACACTGTCCCCGCCCCCCCCCTGTTCCATTTCCCACGCAGGCAGGGGAGAAGCAAGGGCTGATGGGAGAGAGCGATCGGCACATTCCAAGTTCTACAGCCCAGGGAGCCATAGACCTTTATGTTTTATGTGGGATTGCAGCAGCGGAGCGGGGGGGGGGGGTACTTGGGGGGGCTGATGTCAGCCCATTTCTTCTCCTTTCAACACCACCGGATTGCATGACCCATAACCACAGCAAGCCACGCTCCAGTCGAACACCACAGACAGCCTCACACAATGGCCCCCAGCAACAGCACTGACTGCCCCCAGCAAAACCCTGTTCTCTCCTTACGCAGGGCAGGGAGGCGTCACATGACTGGAGACAGCTACAGGAGTGATTACAAGCGTTATTTACAGCGTAACCCACAGCAGCTGCCATAACGCCATCATCATAAGCGAGGGTGAAGGCACGTGCGCCAGCGAACGAGCTGACAGCACAAACACTGACTGCAGTCAATGTGAGCCAGCAAGACTGTGTGTGTGTGTGTGCGTGCGTGTGCATGCGTGTATGTGTCTGTGTGTGCATGTGTGTGTGAATGTGTGCGTGCTCGTGTGTGCGTGCGCGTGCGCATGTGCATGTGTGTGTGCGTGTGCATGCCTGTATGTGTTTGTGTGTGTGCATGTGTGTGTGAATGTGTGCATGTGTGTGCACCTGTATGTGTTTGTTGTGTGAATGTGTGCATGTGTGTGTGCGTGTGTGTGAATGTGTGTGTGTGTGTGCGTGTGAATGTGTTTGTGTGTGTGCATGTGTGCATGTGCATGCGTGTGTGTATGTGTGTGTGCATGCGTGTGTGAATGTGTGCGCATGCGTGTGTGTGTGCCTGCCTTGCCTCTCATCTCCAATTATAACACCTGCTCTCTCTCTCTCTCTCTCTCCTGCAATGAGGCACCAGTTGCCACCCGGCGCCATTAGCGTGCACGGTGATCACATCTACATAATGACAGCGCTCAGGAAAGGGGGGGGGGGGGGTTTATGGGTGACACCGCGTCGTTTTTATAGTGGCTGTGTTTATGCAGCTTAAGCGGCTTTATGCTCATAATTTTCTTCAGTGTCTGTAAACAATGTCAGTCTCCCTGCCATGGCGTCTGTCTCTCTGTCTGACTGTCTGTCTCTTTCATAAGCACCCATACAAACACACACACGCACGCACGCACGCACACACACACGCATGCACACACACGCATGCACACGCACGCACACACGCACACACACACACACACACACACACACACGCACACGCACGCACGCACGCACGCACACACGCGTCAGTACCCCAACAATGCCATTAACTAGATGTCAGACCGTGTAGGTAGATAGAAAATGTGAAACGCTTGACGGCCTAAAAATAGCTCTGCAGACGGGGCTTCGTCAGCTACATCATCACAAGTTATATTAAGGGGGTACATTGAGTAATTGAAAACAGACTGTGAACCGCAAAACCCAGAAGACACGGAGGCCATTCCACACCTGCTACTGGGGGGTAATGTTCTGCATTGAAGAGCTCTTCAGTGCTGAGCCTATGCCAGTTTTCCAAATGAATACCACAATCACAGCGCAAAAAAAAAAAAAAAAAAAAAAAAGACAACCCAGGAGGGCTGTGTTCTCTATATACACTGGCTGCACAAGAATTGTCGAATTGTCTACACTGTAGCCATACGATATATATTGATTACGTACATTTTTCTTTTCTCTAATAAAAAAAAAAATGTAACTGCGTGTCACATGTTCCCAGCATTCCGGCAGCCACTCGTTTTGAATCGTAATTAACAGCAGAAACCGGATGATGGGGAGAGGAAAAAAGTGGCAGGGAGAGAGACAATGACAAAGAGGAACGGTGAAGGAAAGCGACAAAAAGGTGAGAGAGGAGTGATACAAAGAAAGAGGGGAAAAGCAGAAGCAAGAGAGAGGGAGAGAGGGAGGAGGGGTTAAAGAGCCAGAGAGCTGAGAGAGGGGGATAGGCAGGATGAAGGAATGGAAATATAGCTGGTGCACTGAGGGCCCTCAACCGCCACCTCTATCTCCTGCCCACTCTCTCCTTCATCCTCCCTCTATCCATCTCATCCTCTCTCAATCCCTCTTTCCCTCTCCCCCGTCTGTCTCTCTCTCTACCTCTCTCTCAGCTCGTTCAACCTCTTTCATGGAAATGAGCCTGACCCTCAGGCGTTAGTCTGCATATAAGGACTCTCCATCTTCTCTCCTCTGCAGCCACCACACTGCCTGTCGTAGAAAATTACTGCTATTGTGGTATATACCTCCCTTTGCGCTCTCTCTCTTTCTCTCTCTTCCTCTCCCTTGCTCACCTTTTGAGCATGAAACAAAAAAAAACTTTCAGTAGGCATGAAATAAAATGTCTACCCTCTCTCAGGGTTTTTTTTTTTTTGTACTTTAGTAACCTTCTCTCTGCCTTTGTGCCTGTCAGTGGTTAAAAAAAAAAAAAAAGTAGCTTCTCTCTCCTCTTCCGCCCCAGTCTTTTCCACAATTTCAGACCCAGATTTTTATCCTAACGCACAATCGACTGGCTCCCCGGTGTCCTGCCCCTGCTCTCGTCCGCGGCGCGCGAGGAGAAGATTGCTCTCTCGCTCCACTCCTTTGTGTGTTCCCTCTGCCCCTTTTGTCCCTTTTTTTTTGTGCTGCTCTCTCATAAAATCTCTCCCTAATCACAGCGATTCCGACACTCCAACCCGTGTGTTTCTTCCGCCTCTTGGGCGGGGGAGAAATCTATTGTTCTCCCAGCCCTCCCATTAACGTGGTTCTTTTTCCCTCACTTCCGAATAGAAGCCGTTTCGGGAAGGCGCAATTCTCTCATCTCTCTGACTAAATTAAAATTCAGGTCCAGCGATGGTTTATCGCCAGAACAGCAGTGTTCTCAAAGCGACGAGCCGACGCTGTAAATGTACCTGGATAGTGCTAAGCACAGTAATAATCACCCCCTCTGGACATCACTGTGAACGCAGCAAGGGGGAAAAACACAGCCTCTCTCAAGCAACCGCGGAGTCAGTCGCGAAGGAACCTGCTACCGTTTCCTGTAAAGTCTTAGATTATTTGGGTAACGGCTTGTTTTTATGTGTCTGAGCAACTTTTCTTTTGAGAAGGTAATACCAAAAGTGTTACCTTTCTGGATCGTTTTGATCGAGAGAACAAACATCTGCACTCCAAAAAAGTTATCGGTGCCAATAACAGCGTCGTAATTTTTTTTAAACGCGTGTTAAAGTGACCCGGTGCTAAAACACAAGAAACATAAATCTGTCAGACATTTAGTATCATCCATCCAATTATGAATCCCTGTACGCGATTGCGATCTCTCCCCCCCCCTCCCAAATACAAATGCTAACATACAGGTAAGTGTACAGGTAGGAACTTGCAAGCTGCGGAACATTCCGGCGCAGTGCGATTAGGGGCGTGGCAAGCGTCTCGTGGCTTCTAATGAATGCACTCTGAGGCTGAACGGGGGTGGGGGCTAAGCCACTTTAACTCTGTCTTAAATCAGACACAAGATGTCCACGTACACATCCTCCTTTCACCCTCAACCTCCAGTCGCTCTGCTTCACCTCATCGGTACATCTTCAGCTTCCAGTTTTTTGTTTTTGTTTTTGTTTTCTTTTTTTGGCAAGCTATCGCTTTGTTTTGACTCACACGCACCTGCGGTCTACGCGTGTACATCTCCATCTGAGAGAAAACAGGAAATGAATCAGGCATTGGTCGTGGCTATTTGTGAGCTTGGGAGGGCAGCAGACAGGTGGGTACATGCAGAAGAGAGTGCACAGTGATCCAACTGCACTCTGCCCTGTGGTTGTCAAAGCTTTTAAACAAGATGCTCGCTCGTTCAGTCGATGACCCTGAAAGTGTACTGACACCTTGGAGGAGGAACCGAACAGGGGCCCGGAGACAGGGTCGCAAGAAAAACACACTGCGCGTTACAATGACGGCACTGTGTACATATCTGTATCGGGAAAACAAAAATGAGTGATGCTGCACTTCAAAATCACTTCGTTTTTTTTTTGTTTTGTTTTTCTTTGAGAGCTTCTCAGACAGCAGAAATGTATCTAGCCTGATATCTTACAAAATTAGTTAGGACACAAGCTGCACTCGGCTCCAAAGCACACACAATGTCATCACCGCTTCTTCTCGCACTGTGGCAGATAAGTCAGGCTGACATGGACACGGTCGGAGGAAAACACTGTACGTGCCACTCAGCAGGCACAGGACGAGCAACCGGATCAGGCAGCAGAAGGGGGGGGGGGGGGGTGATGAGATCTCGTTATCCCACTTGTGCTAATTAAGCATTGCCCTGCGGCACTGCTGGCCACTGTCAGCACTGGCAAAGTGCGGATTGGAAACCAGACCGTGGGGCCCATCCATGCACTGGAGCAGTGCCTTAATGTCATTCAATTAACATCCGCAGATATTTAAAAACGGGTTCTCTTCAGCGTCACTGGTCAACAAGTGCCTGCATTTGAGCTAGCGTATGTATTTTAAATAGCATTTGAAATAGTATTTTGAAAGTGTCCTGGAATCACATAGAAATACGTGAAATGCCTCAAGTGCAAGTTATCTGAATCATATTCACAGCTCACATACGTGTGTATCCTGAATTGAAAGAAGATAAACATAGTAAAGAAAAACAACATACTGCCCTGAATGTGAACGTGGAACAAGGGTCTTTGATGTAATTGAACATACATTTCTGGAAGAATTTCATGAAACATTTTTTTCATGTAGATTATCAAGAATGAGAAGCAATTATAAAACCCTGCAAATCGGTAGTTCGATATTGTGTAACAAGCAATACCTATAATTGTGTAATAGCTACAACTTAATTAAGTTAAAATGAAATGTTGCATGGGGATGAAATAGAAAATTTTCGAGTTCAAATTGAATAGCAATTATAATAATTAAATCAACTTGCAAGAGGGAGCCTTCCATATGTTAATTTTAGAAACACGCAAGATAATATTTAAATGAGGGTATTCAATGAAGGCACAGAAATGGGGAATGAAAGGAAATAGAAGCATTAGGGGGACAGAGAAAATGATTTTTAAGAGGCATGATTTCGGCAGACGAGAGAGAGAGGTTAGTACCAGTCAGTGCAATTTTTCACACGGGCTGACACATTCTCCGTCCTCCTCGGAGAAAACAGGGGACGGAGATTTAGAGATCGGTGATGAACGACGGAAGACGCGGCTGAAAAAAATAAAAAATCTCAGAAAGACGACAAATCGCAGCCAGGATGTTACAGATTTTAACTCTTGGCGGGGCGAACTGCTGCGTTTGTGGCCTCGAGCAAAGAGTTCAGCCTGAATTGAGTCGGTAAACATCCTGCTGTTTAAAGGGAAGACATCTCATGTGGAGGTGGAGCACACGCAGAATCCCGTGAGACCACGAGCGGAAAAATTCTACGCGCAGCGGCACAGGGCTTCACTGCAACTCACTGTGGCCAAAGATTAGCCATACTAATAGTGACACTGACTGGGCACTGCACTAGACACGCATGCAAATCTCAGATCCGACAGAAGCACATGGACGGAGTGTAGCACAGTGGGTAAGGAACTGGGCTTGTAACCGAAAGGTCGCAGGTTCGAGTCCCGGGTAAGGACACTGCCATTGTACCCTTGAGCAAGGTACTTAACCGGAATTGCTTCAGTATATATCCGGGTTTATAAATGGATACAATGTAAAATGCTATGTAAAAAAGTTGTGTAAGTCGCTCTGGATAAGAGCGTCTGCTAAATGCCTGTAATGTAATGTAACATATGCACGCGCGTGCACACGCACACACTCGCTCTCGGGGCCTATAGGCAAATGAGCTCGGCCCTGCCACACTGCCCTCAGGCTGAAAAAAGGGCTTCCTCCACTGCTCTCGGGACGTGACGGGCAGACTGACTCTGTGTGTGTTTAACAGCACAAGGGAAAGGCTGTGCTGCGGCAGCCAGTCGCTCACGCGGACCTGCTCAAACACGGCCCCCGGGACACACACACACGCTCTCCGCTCGCTGACAGCCTCTCTCGCCCTTCCTCTCCTCCCTCTCTTCTTTCACCCTTTCATCAGTGACACTGACAAGAGTGGATGTGGGGGGGGAGAAAGTGTGTCAGCCATTCATAGCCTGAGGCAGAGAGAGAGAGAGAGCGAGAGTGAGGGCGGTTGAGAAAAGTGTGATGAAGAGGAAGGTGAGGGATTAGAAACACGGAAGGAGAAGAGGGGATGGCAGGGGGGATCAAGTGTGAGACAAAGAAGAGAAGAAGTACAAGAAAGCAGAGAGGATTAAAAAGAGTGAAATTTTAACAACAGGAAATTTAGTTATTGTCTTGCGCTGAAACCCTCATTATGCTGTCATCAAGACCGAACATCCACACACCTGGACAGGTCTGGGGACAACAAAACAGGTGTGCTCTGCTTCCTTGCCCCCCGCCCCCCCCCCCCCCCACACACACACACACACACACACACACACACACAGATATAACACAGCTACTCTGAAAATAAGTCAGTCCTTGTTGTGCACTTATCACTTGCAGGTGATGCCCTATGGTAGTTCCAGGTGCTCCTTGGGTGGATGTTTGCACCTTATGTGCCAATTGAATTCACAGCAATAAAACAAGGCAGGGCAGGTTGTCACGGTGACAGGAATTGTTTTTACAATGGTTTGACAACCAAGAAAAGGGAAGGGAAGGAGAAGGGTAACGAATGCCGACGTAGTCACCAAACGCATAAAAACTGCTCACACTCACTCTCACATAACAACAGAATACAGGTGACAATTAACACCCCCCCCGCCCCCTACCACCACCCACACACGCACATCTCACACCCTCTATGCTTCCCAGCTGTTGGTGTCTGTCTGTGCTGTTATTATCCGCTTGGCTCACACCTCCGCCCGCCAGCCACTTGGCAGCAGGGCTCTGCAGGTACGAGCAGCTCAGGTAGACAAGGAAACAGGAGCCGGCTGGAATCCCAGCTGCCCACACGTCTGCACGGCCCAGAGGAGAAACAGGGCCGAAACAGGGCCGAAACAGAGCCGAAACAGGGCCGAAACAGAGCCGAAACAGGGCCGAAACAGAGCCAAACAAGAGAGGACACATTCTATACACTAAACACAGGCCAAATAGTACGAGGTGTTGGTGTGTGCGTGTGTGTGTGTGTGTGTGTGTGTGTGTGTAGGGGGCAGGGCAGGGGGGTGGTTGTGGAGGGTAGTTTTGAGATGGGAATGGGGTCACAAGGCAGGTTGAAAAAGCACAGCTGTCTGGAAAACAGTGAGAAAATGTCTGAGGGGAAGAGGTGAAAGAGAGGGAAGAGACAGAAAAGACAAGCAAACAAAAACAAAGAACAGATAGAAGGGGTAAAGTGAGAGGGGAAGAAGAAAAGGATCTAGCTGATCGGCCAAATGGGAGTTCAAAGTACCTCACAGAAACTCAAAAAACCAACTCAAGCCAGTGCACAAAATGCAAAATGGCGGATGTATAGTCCCTAGGTTCTACTGCAAAACACATAAAGCACCACCATATCAATCATTATAACACGATCTATTGCTCAGATATAGTTTAGCATCTAAAACCCTGAAATGAACATATGCATACGTGTACCTTGTCTGTCTTTGTGTTTGCATGATAGACATGCAGGTTTTGGAGGAAGGCTATTCTTCTTCCTCAGCCAGCCCTCCTTTTCTTTAATTGGCTGCCAAATCCTTTTAGGCATTCTATCGCCGTGGAGACCTGTACAGACAGATTCACGAATGAAAACAACTGGCAAATGCTGTGCAAACACATTTCTCAATACATCTGGTTCAGGACAGCAACACAAGGCGGTGAACAACCGCTACCAATGAAATATTGTTTTCGTTTTGGTTTTATGCATTTGTTTGTTGCTTTTTGCCCGCTTTTGTTCCGTTTGATTTGTAGTACGTAGGTTTGGTAAAACAGCTGCAGTGACATACCCGTAAATTCCAGAAAAATGCAGGGATGTTAGCATATCTGAAAAACAGGATGCGGAGAAAGGGGGCAGTGGAGGGGGAGGGAAGGATGGCAGGAATTAACGGCTTCCACCCTACCCACCTGAGGGGACCTTCTGCAGTCTTCCGAGACCATTTTCAACAGATTTCATAACTGTTGTGTTCAGCATAAAAGCACTGGGCCATGTTAAAAGAGTGTGGGGCACCACATATTTACAGGAGCCAGTCACTTCTGCAGTCAGCATAACTTTAAAAAAATCTTTGCCCTCCCCCCCAGTCCCGTAATCTGCCGCACGCATAGGGGGCGACACAGCTCAGGAGGTAAGAGCGGTTGTCTGGCAGTGGGAGGGTTGCCGGTTCGATCCCCCCGCTCTGGGCATGTCGAAATGTCCCTGAGCAAGACACCTAACCCCTAATTGCTCCCTCACCTTGCATGGCAGCCTTTCACCATTGGTGTGTGAGTGGGTGAATGAGAGGCATCAACTGTAAAGCACTTTGGATAAAAGCGCTATATAGATGCAGTCCATTCACCATGCTGTACGCCCCTCTCTTTTCCGCCGTGACAGACTCTCTCTCCGTCACCTCTTTATACAACCGCCTCTCCTGCCAAACTCCCCGGACATTTAAACTGACCATTTCCTAATGAAAAAACGTGTCACACACATAAACTCTGACACTTAGCCTCCGGTAATTAGCCTCGGGGCACATCGCTCCTGAATAAGTAATGGCCTCGTTTTTTAGAAGTAGCCTTTTGTTCCGCGTTCAGTTCGGCTCTTCCCCCTAAATGCCGCGTCTCAATTAAATGTCAGCCTGGCACCACTGGCCATATTTTGTTTTGAGACAACACAGTTTGTATCCAGTTTTTTTTTTTTTGGAGGGTGGACAAAATCATTAGCGATGTTGTTGTGCGGTTTGTATAAATTGCATTGAGCCCGCGCAAATTAATAATAAAGTGTATTGCTATTGATCCTTAACTGGAAACCCTTTGTCTCTGTCAAGTGTCCCCTTGGTTTAAATGTGATTGCTTCAGTAGGATGGTGGTGACTAGTTTCAAATAAGTTGAGAGATATTGAGATGGTGTAAGTGAAGAGTCGTAAACTCCACTCCCCTTTCTTCCATCCACTCTGAGAGATTCAGCTTTTCCCTGAAAACACAACCAATGGAAGAACTGCACAGCAACAACACAACCAATGGAAGAACTGCACAGCAACAACACAAACAATGGAAGAACTGCACAGCAACAACACAAACAATGGAAGAACTGCACAGCAACAACACAAACAATGGAAAAACTGCACAGCAACAACACAACCAATGGAAGAACTGCACAGCAACAACACAAACAATGGAAGAACCGCGCAGCGACAACACAACACGGCCAAAAAGGGGCGACATAGCTCAGGAGGTAAGACCGATTGTCTGGCAGTCGGAGGGTTGCCGGTTCAAACCCCGCCCTGGGTGTGTCGAAGTGTCCTTGAGCAAGACACCTAACCCCTAACCGCTCTGGTGAATGAGAGGCATCAATTGTAAAGCGCTTTGGATAAAAGCGCTATATAAATGCAGTCCATTTACCATTTACCATTTACCAAAACACACACAGCCAAAACGGTAAACAGATAATGTCTACATTGTAGCAAACAATGCATTACAACACAACACAAACCACCACAACACAACTGAAAGCACTGCAACACAACTCAAAGCACCACATCACAACTCGAAGCACCACAAGTCGCTAAACTGAAATAACCAGAAATAAAAATAAAATAAAAATGAATAAAAAATTCCATAAAACATACAATTCATAACAACAAAACGAGAAAATACCACATAAGTACCACATCTCGGTAAGCCTGAAGCAAAGTGCTGCGCCAGGGCAACAGTAATGGCTCCACACAGCTAAACCATGTACCATGAGACAGGAGAGGGGGGAAACGTGTTTGGGATAGATTACTTTATATCTACCGGAGAGGGAAAAAAAAATTATGTTTCACTATTCAAATGGGAACGCTGGTGCGAAGTAGCAGCCAAAAAAACAACGAAATGGTATGTAGCAGGGTACAGTGGCGTCATAAAATGAAATCATCCAAACAGCTACTGCGTGGTAAAAGACACAATGAAGAACAATGTTCTATAATGATCTCAATTTCATACTGCAGTGAGTCACTCTGCATTCGGCTCAAAAGACAATAACGACGCACACAAAACGCGCACATTGTGCACCCGTGCACAGTCGTTTTGAAAGCTTTTATTCTGATGTTATTCTGCTCTTTCCTTCCCTGCCCTTTCAAATTTCCATCCTGTCACACCAAAGGACGCCGGGCCAGGGGCGTCAGAGAACAGTTTTCACTGCTCTGGCATCTCTCTCTCTCTCTCTCTCCCTCCCCCCCCTCTCTCTCTCTCTCTCTCTCTCTCCCTCCCTCCCTCCCTCTCTTTCTCTCTCTCTCTCTCTCTCTCTCTCTCTATCCCTCGCTTTCACTCTTTGTCTTTCTCCCTCCCTCTTTCTCTCTCTTCCTCCCTCTCCCTCTGTCTCTCACTTTCTTTCCCTCTGTCTCTTTCTCCCTCCCTCTCCCTCCCTCTCGCTCGCCCTGCCTTGCTCTCTCTGTCTCTCTCTCTTTCTCACTTGCCCTGACTTGCTCTCTCTGTCTCTCTCTATCTCTCTCTTTCTCTGTCTATCTCTTTCTGTCTCTCTTTTTCTCTCTCCCTCCCCCACCCTCTCTCTCTCCTCCATTTCCTTCCCTCTTCATCCTTTCACAGCCCCACCTTTTGTAAAAACTCGTCAGCACTCCCCCATTCCCCACCGAATCCCCCCCACCCAAACCCCCACCCCCACCCCCCGCCCACTACTATTTCATTTCAAAATGCAAATACATAATGGACTTAAATGACAAACGAGACAACATTATTCACAAGCTGCAAAAGGCAAATGCAAATGAATCCTACAGAGCAGTGCCACGGGTGACATGAATTAAAAGTAATATGATGTGTGAGATTATATCTTCCGCTCCATTCCCGTTCTTCCTCTTCATACCCTCCCACTCAGCGCTGTCACCAAAGTCATTTCATATAGCTTTAGTGAACCGGTGTGGATGAATAAAGTCCACACGGAGCACTGTTAGAGCGAGTGAGTAACGCTGGTTATCTATGGCACGGACACTGGCACGTCGTTTCTTAAGGGTAAAGGTTTGGCTAGAAGTGTTGACATACCGAAGCCAGTTGATGGAGCGCCGAGAATGGCGCTCTTGTCTTTATGGCACTAGGATGCTAGCCACAATGTATGAGACCCCCAATTAAAGGATATTTGTGCTTTTTTGGCATTTGCATTTTGTTGAATTTGTGGTCAATACAGAATCAATGGAGGGATTGTAAAGGGCTGAAAAAGACTGGCCCTGTTCCTCGTCCGCCATTTTTTTTTTTCCGTCCAAGTTTTCCAATTCCTATACAAAAATGCACTGTATTGGCAGAAAAGAGAATGGAACTGCCAAAGCTCCAGAGATGACATAAGTGTTTCAATGGCTTCAACAACAGCCCTTTCTCTCCTTCTGCTTACACGCTCACTGTTGCCCCCTCTGGTACCAAACTGCAATTAAAGGATAGAGGGGAAAAGAGCAGAGAGAAATACAGCATTTCCAATTCTCAACACAATCAGGACATTTAATACATATTTGACCATTTCTAATTAGACATTTGATGTAAGTGTGTAATATATGATGCAAAACACGAATATAGATATATTCATACGTGTAGTCTACTAAAAAACATACACTGCATGTACAGTTTTTCTTATCCAGTTTATGTGAACAGCAGCCTAAAACCCATTGTAATCCACACGCAGTAAAGTTTATCCGCCAAGTTATTTTAAACATTCCTGGATTACATTTTCCCGAGAGGTTTCCATTGGAAGCGCTCAAAAGCATGCGATGACCTCACATGCCAACGCATATATGTGTAAAGATCACAAGCCTAACAAAAGGTGCACTCACCATCTATGCGCAATACAGCAGGCACAGTACCACACGAAGCACACGCTGTTTGCACAACACAAACAATCATATGCAAACTGAATGTACATTCATGGACATATTCCATCACGAAGACTGACACATTAGAGATTAGCTGCCTTGGCATGCTCACACAGACACATACATAGAAACCAAGTCAGAATTTCCAATGGACTTCCATGATGTTATGTAATCTCAGTATGGGGGGGTGGGGGGTGGCGGTGGGGGGGTTGGCTGGAGGCTGGGCAGGTACACGTCCTGACAGGTATGGCGAGACAGGAAAAGGGGGCAGAAGCTGCCAGTCACAGCCACAGAAAAGCAAGAGTTGTTTGGTGGCCTTTCAATAACAGCTGCGTGAAAGGCTTTGATAACCACAAGGACGGGGCACACCTGTCCTGCCTCTAAAGCTTGAGTTTGAGGCATGAGGAGGAAAACAATATCAATAGCACTGATCTCTTTTTAACTCAGATAAGTAACATTGCCATCTCTGTGACACTGACCATATCTAGCCCTATAATCACATCCATAACATTCAGTGTTAGTCATTGGTGGCGGCAGTATAATGGGTAAGGAACTGGTCTTGTAACCTAAAGGTCACAGGTTCGATTCCTGGTTAGGACACTGCCGTTGTTCCCTTGAGCAACGTACTTAACCTGCATTTGCTTCAGTATATATCCAGCTGTATAAATGGATGTAATATGTAAAAAGTTGTGTAAGTCGCTCTGGATAAGAGTGTCTGCTAAATGTCTGTAATGGCTATGCTGTGAATAACTAAACAACAAAATGCACACAAAATGGCGGTTGATAACATTCAAATAACATGCACCTTCTGCAGCAGCAAAGACTTCACTCAAGGGGTTTCTCCTATGTAGCAGGATGAAAGCACCAACTCAACAGGCAACAAGCGTATTGATTTAAAGGACACGCCCAGTTTTATTCAGTGAGTCACGTTAATTATGTCATGCAACACGAGCGTGAATCACAGTGGGTCATCGTGGGTCAAGTAAAGGAATCATTCCAAAACAGCAGCGTCAAATTTAATATCAAACAGACCCAGTAATAATTTACTAACTGATAAAACTCCTTCCATTTTAGCAATTAGTAAATATGGATTTTTCCAAATGACTGGTGAATTTTTTAAATGGCAGCATTCAGCCTACGTTGTATGGGTTAATGAGCAGAATACTAAACAGCGAGAAGGAGACAGACATGCTTCGGTTAAAGCATAAAGAAGCACATCCAAAACGCATATTTTTTCCCCATTAATATTCCCACCGCTTGGTGAAAGCGGTCATGAAGTTGGAGAGCCCAGAGCTACAGCCATAAAGCTCATAAAATCTCAGGGCTGTGTGCGAACGGCTCAATGCTGTGAGCATTCAGCACTGCCGCAGTCACGGAGTCCTGTTGCATTAACC
Organism: Anguilla anguilla; assembly: GCF_013347855.1. Taxonomy (NCBI): domain Eukaryota; kingdom Metazoa; phylum Chordata; class Actinopteri; order Anguilliformes; family Anguillidae; genus Anguilla; species Anguilla anguilla. The sequence goes on along the minus strand of NC_049213.1, from coordinate 32,745,860 downwards.
CAGACGCAGCCAGAAAAACCCCTGCTTTGCAGCGGACAAAAGCAGTCTACTCAAATTCAATTCAGTCAAGTCCCATTGTCGGCTGTTTTCTCTGCAGTGTGAATGTAGTTGACCCATTAACCTCTGTATAGCATGTACCTTTTATCCATGGAAATTCACTGAGAAATGTGGTTAATCATACTACAAAAATAAAAATAAAAAGATATATAGGGCTGGGTTGCCAGACAAGGATCAAGCCTAATTAAGACTAGTCCAAGACTGAGTTTTAATTTCCAGTGGATATCGCCATTGGGGAAATGTATTAGTCCAAGACTAGGGGTAATCCTTGTCTGGGAAAGCGGTCCATATGAGCTGGTCTTTGCTGAGTATCGCCATCGCAAAACATACACAGCAAGTACTCGTGATTACTGAGCAATGCCACATTCTCCACTCATTCACTGGGAGAGAGAGTGCGGATGCACGAGCTAATCCACACATGGATATTGGTACCTTGCATGGCAGCCTTTCACCGTTGGCGTGTGAGTGTGTGTGTGTGTGTGTGTGTGTGTGAATGGGTGAATGAGAGGCATCAATTGTAAAGCGCTTTGGATAAAAGCGCTATATAAATGCAGTCCATTTACCATGGGAAACAGGGGCAACAGGGGCAACGGGGGCAACGGGGGCAGCAAAATCTTTAATTTAATTACTCCATAGCCCACCCCCATGCGGGTTTTGCAAACTCTCGAACAACACGGTCACACTTTCTGACGTCTGGTACTGCGGTAAAGTTAATCTACATAACGTCCCAGATGGCAGTTGAGCGACGGCCCAGCGCTGGCCCACACTCACCACTTCCATCGGTCCACATACCGCCATGGAACGATGGCGATTAATTATGAACCCAGCAAGGAATCTGGCCGCCAGAATGCAGCCACAGCCTTGACAGATGTGATACGTATTTTGGGGCCACGCATGGCCCATAATCCAAATGCCAAGATAACCCTTAAATGTGGCTGGTTGCAGCTGGGCCCCCTTTTGGCCCAAAATTGAAATGCCACACAAACCTTACGTGCTGCTGGTTGGACTCAGGCCACTTTTGGCCCACAATACACTTGCCATTGCCACAACTGACCCTTAAGTGCCTAAACGCAACTGCATCTGGCCTGAAATCGCCTGCTATGTGAAGTGGAATTATGGCATTTGAAGATGAATATGTTGTCAACACGCATGGTTTTATTTTGCAGGCCGGAGCTACGATAAACCGACGGTAAGATATGTCTGAACTAGGAAAAGTAAATCAGTCAGTCGGTCAGTCTGTCTCTCAACTTGAAACTTGATATTCATAGCTGTGCTAGGCCAGGGAAACTCAAATATCTTTCCATCAGATCCCTGGCACTACTGCACTCTGACAGAAGGCAAAACTATACCATTATTTGTTGTTAAGATGAAGATGAAAACAAATTAAGGCAGCTCCTTTCTTGGAGTTGCAAAGATTGCAGTTTTTTTCCTCCATCGTTCTGTGAAGACAGCAGATAATGAGGAGCAGATGAGGACAGAAGTGGAACCTTTGACCTCTCACATAGTAAACCGGATTCAGGCACGCACAGTAAACAATGCACTCGCTGACCGACACAGTAGCAATATGGTCATCCTACTGTGCGCTGTTTCCTTGGACTGCCTTTTGATGTGTCCATATAGGCTACTGTACAGTTATAAAGGCACTTATTAGGACCAGAGCCAAACATTTTGTTTTGCGAAAGGCCCTCGAAGCCATGAATACAGAAAAAATGAGGCAATTAGAGAATTATTGAAGAGAATAGCGAGTTCTGTCAGTCTCTATCCATCTCACAACGAACCGGAGACTTACTCAGGCATGGCGACATTCGCTCACACCTGTATCGTAAATAGCGCCATAAATAACCATACGATTGTCGTTAGGGCAATTGAGAAGATATAATGTGTATAAAATGATATGGTTTATAACTCGAATAGGCAAGATCGTACGTTTGGAAAGTGTATGAGAAGCCTATTATTGGGGGGGGGGGGGGGGGGGGGGGGGGGGGGATGCATACACGCACACACAAATAATAGGAAATGCATCGGGCGCAGATCCAGAAATTCTGACGCCTCAACTACTGAGACATTTGGAAGAAGCGTGGAGAAGGGGGGTGAGAGAAGAAAAGGGAGGGAACGGCCTAAGGAGGAGAGGGGGGGAATCGGTAGCACAGGAGACGGGGAAAGCACAGAAGCTCCGTTGTTAGCTTTGTTCCGCATCGAAGAGGCTATTCCGATTCTGAACAAAACGAAGACTCCAAAGACACTGACACAGCGCACGAAGCAGAGGAGAGAGGAGTTCGCGAGTCGTCCAGTAGAGGGTACAGGTGTTTTTGAACTTCTTCGCGTAAAAGGGGGATCAATAACCATATAGCAGAACAAAGTGAAAAAGAAAAAACTTTTCCAGCGAGTCGGATCAAAAAAGCAAACCTGGAGTGTAAACGTACCTGTGTGCCGGCTATTTCGCCAGGTGATTTAAAAGAAACACAAAACTCTAAATCTTCCTGTTGGTGCAGACTGCCGTGAAGACGCAGATCCCTAGGGAATGTGGGGGGAGCGTACTGTGCCGGAGAGAAGATACGGACAATGAAATGGACACCGACTAGCACTATTTAGCCTACACCGTACATTGATCACTTTTTACAACTTAAACAACTATTTCAGAAGTACATCACTAATGCTTTTAATGGAGGGGTGGATTACACTCATCGTTGTTTTAGGCGGTGTGATATTGAGGCCGACCAGCACTCAAAACGCCATACCTGAAACAGGTGAGTTCCGAGGGGATGCGGGGACCAGAGTTCAGGGATAAACGAGTGAAGATAATCTGGAGATTTGTATCAATTTCCTGTTTATGTCTAAGTTCCGGGGTGTTAGGTCGAGTCTGTCCCGACTTACCGAGTTAATCATTAACTAAGCTTTTTGTACGTTCGTAATACATAATTGCACACAGTATTTAAACAATTATGTTGTCCCTGGTTTTACGACAAAAATAATTTTCGACTAAAATAAATGTGTGTGTGTGTATATATATATACAATATAGTAATAATCATAATAATAATAATAATAATGACAGGTACAACAATAATAACAACAACAGTAATAATAATAATAATCATTATTATTATTATTATTATTATAATTACTATTATTAGTGTTTTAACCTTACTTCTGTTGTCACGCGAAGGATACGCTGTTTTATTTTTTTTTAGATAAAATGGCAATTACAGCCTGTACAGTTGTTGCCACAGGTAGCCTATTCATTCTTTACAAAGCGAAAATGGAGAAATCCCGTAAATGAAGGAAACCACAAGCCCTTTCTCCGGCGGCCTTTGTCAATAAAAAGCGACCTTTGAGTAATACGACGACCTGTGAGTAATACGGCGAATGTCTCAACTAAAGAGCTCGGTGTTGTTGTGCGTGTGTGCGCGTGTTGGGATGGGAAGGGACACCATAAAAGACTATCGGAGGAGCGATGACTAAACTGAACCCGTCGTGGCCTGGAATGACTCAGTGGCCTTCTCTGATTTGAGGCTGACCTCACCCGCAGAGATTGTAACATTACTGTACATTGTTGAGAAATTGTCCTGTAGACAGATGGTACAGTAACTGAATAGCTGCTGAGTTGGTAGTAGGCCACTATTTAGTTTTATTGTATTTTCAGTGTCAGGGCAAAGCTTTCCATTAGTACCAAATAAATTACTGGTATAAGTTTTTAAAAAACATTATATTACAGATATTAGTTCTCACTGTATTTGACGTACACAGCAGACCACTGTGATTTGGACTAGAATCTGTTCCTGCTGAAGTGAATGTACACCTATTATATTATTTAATTGACACAAAAAGCATTAAATAGTCTCCCGTTTACAGGTTTGTGTGTGTGTGTGCGTGTGTGTGCGCGCGTGTGTGTGCGCGCGTGTACTTTGTGTGTTATGAGAAGCAAACACATCACTGAATAACTTTAGCAGGTTATTCAGTGATGTGTTCGTGTAACAGTTGGCTGAAACACGGACTATAGGCAGAGGAATTGACTTTACTTGTAGAGCAAATAACACCGCTTATATATTGGAGAGAAGACATGGATGTACACATGATTTTCCGCTCTTCATATATGGAGCCAAAAGCAGATCTCTGAACCCTACAAGCAGAAAAGGGTAATCTCATGGTACAGATGCGCAAAGGAGTACGGAGTGATTCACTAACAGTTTATGATCGTAAAAATGAAATTCGGTATGATTTTAATGTCCTCCAGCTTCCTGCTTCTTCATGGTTTTCCCACTTTGTAGTATAATATACAGCACTGTAAAAATATAAACTGTGAGAAACTACAGTAGCCCAGGGTATTGCATTGTGTACTTCTATTTCTAACAGTGTGCTGTGGAGCTATTCCACAAAGAGTACTCCTCCGTCTTGTATTTTGCTAATCTGATCTTATAGTATGTGGTAGGGGTCTGTTTTCTATGGGTGACATCTGATCCCAAAGAACAAAGTCTAATTATGACCAATTCACAGACGGTCGCTTGATCAGATATGCAAAATTGGCCAGCAATTCCATACTGTTCATTCATTCATTGCTGTCCAAATGTTTTTTTTCAGTAAAACTGGTCTCAAACCATTTTCCGGTTCGTATGGCACTGTTCGATCCTTTAAATAAGCCCGAGTCGTTTTCAGCCAGGACAGTTCCAAAGAAAACAACCCATAAATCATTGCCATTGGTTTTTCAGGTTGACTAAACTTGAATTAAATATTAACTGCACATTTTTTGATCCATGGTGGCCCCAGAACTTAGAAGATGCCTGAATCTCTCCCTATGGATTTAAGCCAGAAACCTTTATCTGATTTTATAAAACACAGAAGGCAAAAAAAAAAAATAAATAGCTCAGCCGAAGTAGATGTCCTTTGAAAATTCTTGCAAGACGCTGCCTGTTGCTGTGGAACAATTGCTCCATGGATTTGATAGGGGCGACATAGCTCAGGAGGTAAGACCGATTGTCTGGCAGTCGGAGGGTTGCCGGTTCAAACCCCGCCCTGGGTGTGTCGAAGTGTCCTTGAGCAAGACACCTAACCCCTAACTGCTCTGGCGAATGAGAGGCATCAATTGTAAAGCGCTTTGGATAAAAGCGCTATATAAATGCAGTCCATTTACCATTTACCATGAAACCTTCACAAGGACTTTTCAGTGGCAGAGTACCAGCAGTCCTCAGGTACAGGGCCTAAAACGGGCAACAGTGTAGGAGGCTACAGCATGGAAAAGCACAGCGCCTTGCACACCTTATCTCTTGGTAGCACATTATCATCATTCGCTGCACCTGAAAACCACTCATACGTTTATACTGTATATTCGCTGGATAGATTCGGGTTACATGACTTGCTCTCGGAATATAGCGGTGATGTTGTGTCCCGCTCATTATTTGAGCCCGCAGTGCAGGCATCTGATTTCACGCCCATGTCTGCTCACCACTTCAAAACAATACATTTTTTGGGGGGGCTGAGAAACAAAATTTTTTGCTCTGTCTTTGTCCGTGGTTCCGTACGTACCACGAAGATCTGTCTTTGAGCTTACAGTAAATAACATCAAATCAAAGGTGCCAAATTGTGAACCCACATGTTTAGTGGGACATCAAGCACAGGCCTACCTGCTCTGTGTTGGGGGTGATCTTGCTGAAGCTGGGCAAGGCCGCAGCGATATGTCCCTGAGTCCAGCACTCTGCAGGCAATACCCAAGAGTTCTGGATTGGGGAAGTGGGGCTGTCAAAAACCACCGCATCTTTTGTTGTTACCCTTTAATACAAGCTATGTTCCTGGATATTGGCTTCTTGAATAGCATGCTTGCTTTCCTGTGCATCCCCGGTACTGTCGGTTTCAAGACAACAGTGTTTTTTTTTGTTTTGTTTGGTTTTTGTGGTGAGGTCCCGAAGCCCATCTGGGCACATTTGACACACCTGTCATGTGCGTGTGTGCTCTAGAATATGTTTGTGGTTCACTATTGTGTGTTGCATACCCGTGTCTACCAGAGCATTTGTGTGCACGCATGCATGAGAGTGTGTATGTGTGTTTGTTTGTGTTCATACTGATCAGTATGTACTTTGTGGTCATACTGATCAGTATGTACTTTGTCTTCGTGCTCATAGGCAGCTTCCAGTTTCTCCTTTCTCGCCTGTTTGCCCCACCCTCCCTCTGATTTTAAGTCCCACAAGTACTGTACAGGAGGCTGCCATGAGCAACACTAACTGCCAACCCAACCCCCACCCCTGCCCTTCACCCTGCCTGGCCTTTGCGAATTGAGCTCCACCCAGCCTCTGGGCTCTATGGGCTCTCATGTTTTCCAAAGGGAGTTTTCATGTCCCACCCTGGCCTTCCGCCATCCAGTAGTCCATGTTTTTGATCTCTGGGAGAGCTGCGCATTTTCCATGCAGTTGTGTGACTAATGCAGCTTCAGACAGGCTAGGCTGACAGAGGGGAAGTATGGAGGCAGGGCAGAAAATGGGCAGGGGGACAGATACTGCAGCTTGCCACGGGGATGTAGGGACCTGCACCTGCGGTGAAGGCTGCAGACTTCCTCTGTAATTTGGGGCGTGGGAATGGTGATGATGATGATGGTGATTGTGTGTCCGTACATACACGTGGTTGTGCGAGCGTGCACGTGTGAGAGCGCATGCATGCGTGTGCCTGTACTTGTGTTGTGTCTGACTTTGCTGTTGTTTTAACATAATCAAAAATTGTTCTGGTGAAGACACTTCTTTGGCCGTCTCTCCTATTACAAATTCGCTTTTTTTTTACGGAAACCAGACCTCTAAAAACCTCTCAGGCCTCAATAACAGAGCCATCAGGTGTAAAAAGCGCTCACTGTAACACACAACCCCGAGCGGCTTCCTAATTTAATTTTTCACTCTTGCTCCCATCTGGTTGCAGAAACAGGTCCTGACTCTGCAGAAGGACACACTTTGGCAGAAGCGTTGCTCCCCTCTGCCGTAGGGGCTCTCAACAAGCTTCCCAGCTGAACACTATGTACTGTATGCCTAGATGCATTCATGCAATTGTGTTTGTCCATAACTCACAGGTGTGGGAATGGAGGAATATCGCTTTATGTCCATGCACTTATATCCCTATGTGTTGTACAAACTGTGTAGACAAATTTCCTCTGGGAGCACAATAAATATAACCTGTCTATCTAAGTTACATTAAGTGAGATGTGAAAATAAGCTTGTCAGTGCCTATTTCACTCTTATACTGGATATACAAGGAAGTTATACTTAATTTATTTATTTATTTTCCAGAGTGACTCATATTCCAGTGCTTTCAAGTAAGCTGCCCCTGGTTAGCCAGTGATGTTGCTATGGGTGAAGCATGCAGGTTTTCTTTTTTTAGTTATTTACAAAAATGTACCCTGTCTTAATAAGTCATTAGTAAGAAAACACGTTTGAGCATTATCATTTTAAAGGTTTACAAAATGCATCGGATATCTATATGTTTGCAGCTTGGATACGATCTCAGAGATGAGTTTTTGCTTCTGTGTATTTATGACTAATATGCAATTTTTTTGCCTGCAGCAGGAATGTGTGTGTGTTTGACCTGGAATTGGTTAAAAAAAGGAATTTGTCCCTTCTCTCTTCTAAAGCATTTATGCTCTAGTTCTTAAAATGTTATCTTTAGAGTTGTCTTGTTGGCATTATATCCTGGAATCTATGTAAGACTGATAGCAGTAGCCCCCCCTCCCCACCTCATGCACAAAGGATAAGGGTATGTTACATACCAGAACCTGTGGAAAGATTGAGACGATTGTGAGCCTGTTGATACACATGTACATGCATGCATAAAGGAATTTTGCATATCGCTACACGGGCCCATTCACCCACAGCCTAGCCCCACCCCCTCTCCTCCCCTCACATACACACATACACACAAACACACAAACACATACCATGTGCGCAGTCTACATCCACTGGGACCAAATGTCTGTTTCCCTCACTTTCACCCACAAAACACTCAAAGATGTGCCCACACACGCACATGAACACCCACAGAGCACCCCTGCCCCCCCCCCGCAAACACATACACACACACATGCATTATCTACCCCCTTGGCCACCCTTCCAAGCACCCCCCCCCCCCCCCCATAAACACACACATACACACACACACACACACACTTCTCTGTGGAATGCAGTGAGGGGGAATGCAGCGACTGTACATTCCTCTCCATCTCTCAGACAAAACTACCCGCACACACCTCCCCCTGACTCTCTTCTTGTTTCCCCTCCTTGATCTGTCTCCCTGTCTCTCTTTTTCTATCGGTCTCTCTCTCTCTCTCTCTCTCTCTCTCTCTTAGTCAGTTGGCAGCAGCCACTGGCCCACACTGCCCCTTCTGTGATCCCCCCTCCCCTCTCTCTGTCTGTTTATCTTCACTCCCAGGTCCAATTAAAGAGCTCCTCTGTGAAAGGAGGGTTTTTCACTGCATCTGCGATTCCACTGCCAGCTCGTACTGCATCACTGCAGCTCCCGGGGGCTCTGAGGGCTAGCTGTCCATCCTCCTCTGGGCCTCTTTCCCCTCTGTCGCTGTTCCGTGTTACTTTTATTGTACTCTTTCTTTCTTTCTCTTTCTCTTTCACTCTCTCCTGCCCCCTCTCTTCTCTTTTCTACTCACTATTTCACTTCACTCGCTGACAGATTTCCTGCATTGTCCATAAAAGTTTAATGGGATGGTGGTGTTCCAAGGAGACAGCAGTGAAGTGGAGGTGTATATGTGTGTGTGTGTGCTTCGTGTTTTATTATGGGAAGCATATTTGTGTGTGTGTGTGTATGTGTATGTGCATGCTTGCGCATGTGTGCTTGCTTGCATGTGTGTGCATGCCTGCATGTGTGTGTGTGTGTGTGTGTGTGTGTGTGTGTGTGTGCATGCATGTGTGTATGTGTATGTGTGTGTGTGTGTGTGTGTGTGCGTGTGCGTTGGCCATTTGTCTGTTCATGTCCCTGCCTAGTCATTAGTTCTTGTTCTATCATGAGTAGCAGTGTGGCTTTGGCCATATTACTACGCTGTTTTGTTGTCACAGCGTGTGAATATGAACAAGTCTGTGAAAGTGACGTGCGGCTTTCTCTTAGTAAAATTATCATCCTCTGAGATTTATTTCAGGTACCCACCATCTAATTTAATAGGTTTTGCTATGTTAAGAATGCAGCCATTTTAGGCGTATGTATCAATATTATCGGAGTTCTTGGTTTCGTTGCTTCAGTGGTGGAGTTTCAAATTTTCATAAAGCGAGATTAACCTTCTGGCATAGAAGAGTGAAATGAATCAAAAGTGTCCTTTGTTCAGATGTAAGCTAACACTTTCATGCTAAGCCCTGAAAAATGTCAGGATAGTATTACCGTATTTACAAGGGTGTTCGTCTCTACATTAAGTTATCTGAAGGTCTAAGTGCTGTACTGGTGGTAATTATAACCTTCATACCAACTTGTGTGGTAAAAGAATCCAGTGTTTCTATAATGCTAATGCCTGTTGCCAAAATTACATGGTTGAGTAGGCTATGAACCATAGCTTTCACATTTGTGAGCTGTATGCTCATTTCTCCTTTCCTACTGTACATTCTGTGACCCCAAAATCAACTAAGACATCAAAAGAGCTTCAAAAGCAATAAATGGTGTCAGTCATTCTTGTGTCTGAAAACGCAGAATACCTCTTTTGAGCTCAAAAACTGAATGAAATACCAATTTTGGTGTGTGGAACCAATGATGTAACTAACCAATAGAAACTCACCTGGCTCTAAACTATGAATCCAATTATACATTACTGTGGAGAGCTGACCTGTTTTGAACTGCATAATTTAATGTAATTTAACATTTTTCATTTGAATGTATTGAGGTCTGTCTTTGTTGCCCCATGCATGCAGTTTTGATAGGATTAAAACTAACCCTTGAAATAAACTTCTGTTTCAAACATAGTTTTTTGTTGGCTTATTGTCCAGTGTGTGCCATTCAGAATTCATTGATAATCATTTTGTATCAGCAATATTAGTGAAGCAGTTACTATTACACTACATATGTGATAATACCATATGTATATGCCCTCACGTTCGTATATATATATATATATATATATATATATATATATATAATGTGTGCTCGTACTTACACATTTCAAATAACTTGGTTCACTTGGTTTATTCATCACTTCTCTGTGCGTCTTATTAAATAAACTATGATTTATAACATGAATTTCTTAGAAATGGTTGTTCCCCGATCGTGCTGAGAATCAGACCTCAGTATTTATGTGGTGTTGGCACGCCTGACAAAAAATTTGATGCCAATATTCTAAGAAAGGGTTCAGATATTATGCCCAGAGGAACAGGAAACCTCATTGATATTCTGAATAGAACTGAATGCTGACTAATGCACTACTTTTATGCTACTATGCAGCGAAAGGTGTGCAGTGAAGTAATGGGGGGGGGGGGGGGGAGCAGAAGGGTGGGGGAAACCCCTCATTCCATCATTACTCATGAATCTGAAAATCATGGTACATTTTGCCATACATTCTGCTCTGATAACGACATTTCATTGGTGTTTCAAAACTGCAAACCCCACTGAGATTCAGTCAGCTGAGAAAGTGTTTTGAAATGCTTTGAACGTAGGGTGCCAAGACCCTCAGATTAGTAGCTTAATGCCCACCATTTTGTTTTTGTTTTTTTTAAATGGTGTTCGCCTCAGTTTGCTTTCAGTCTCATTTTGTCACTCAGTTTGTTTACTCATCGATCTGTTTATTCTCCGAGGTCAGCTTCTGTCACTCCCTCTGCAGCTTCTGTCCTTTCGGTTCTTTTTGAAATAAATTTGGCATGCAAAGCTGGGCTGAGCGTGTCCAATTCCCACCCTAATTTGGAACGGACAACTGTGCGACCGCAGCCGCTCTGGATAAGAGCGTCTGCTAAATGCCTGTAATGTAATGCATTCTTTGTCCGAACCCGGGAGAGTGAAGACATCCGCGATTCTCCTGTGAAATATGTGGTGTTGCCAGTCCGCAGACCACAGCTAAGGTTGCTCAGAGTGGAGTCGGAGGAAGACCTTTCATATGCAGCTTTAACATGCAGTTCGCACACATGCCCATTGATGTCAGATAGCGCCCAGTCGACGCTAGGCAGCGATGGAACGCGGACTCCTAACCAAATGAGCCCTATCCTACCCTGGGTGACACATCGCCAATTGCTATGTCAGCTACTGTCCACACAGTCAGCACTGGCTTGGTTCGAGACCTTGGGGCTCGTCCATGCACCACAGCACAATCCCTTAACCGAAGACCCAGCACCCTGCCTCTCCTCCTTTTACCTCTGACCTCCCTCTCAATGATTCAAACAGGCTTCATTAGCATCAGTGTTGCGAAAGTATCCAAAGACAAACTCCCCCCATGCTAATTTCCACCTTTGCCCTTGCTACCCTGAAAAATATGGAGTTCATTTTGTTAATCCTTTTTTTAATTAGGAAACCTCGGTCAAATTCCCCTTAGTCTACTTTTACTAGACCCAAAGAGATTACATACTTAAGTCTTTCCTCATAACTTTACATTTCATGGAAATTTAGTTGCCCTACTTTTAAATTTTTCCACAGCTTCAAAATCTTGTTGTGTGGTGCCCAGAACTGCACGCAATATTCTAGGTGTGATCTGACAAAGGCTTTGTATAACATCTGTCTATCTTTAATATCTATCTTTATCATTCTGGCTGATTTTGATTTTTGATTGTCATTGTTGAGCATTCGTTCATTTGAATTGGGATGAGTTTTATAATTATACAGTTATCACTATACTTGATAGTTATAGTTGCTGGTGGGAAAGATTTATCCTCTCTGTACTTCTCTTTTTCTCTTTTCAACGGGGAAATTTGTCAATAAAGTAAAACTTTACAAGGTGTCTTGTAAAGCTAATATTAAAACAGTAATTCTCCCCTTCTCGCCCACAGTGCTGAACTGCTGTGAGGGGGATATTCTGTTCCTCCTGGATTCATCGGGCAGCGTCTCGTCCTACGAGCACTACCACATGATTCAGTTTCTGTCACAACTGCTGCAGCCCTTTTCCCTGGGGCCCGACCAGGTGAGAGTGGCGCTGCTGCAGGTGGGGACTGAGCCGCGCCTGGAGTTCGGGTTCGAGGCCCACAGCACCCACCGCAGCCTGCAGGGGGCGCTCTCGAGGATTGCGCCGCTCCAGGGCGACACCAACACGGAGGCAGCCCTGAGACTGGCCCGGGAACAGGTGCTGGTGCCCGGTGGGGCGGGTGGGGCCAGGGCGGGGATCCCCAGGGTGCTGGTTTGGTTGACTGACGGAGTGCAGCCTGGTGCTGTGGAGGGGCCCATGGTCCAGCTGAAACAGGAGGGCGTGGCCATTTTAGCAGTCTCCACGGGATACGGGGACTATCAGGTGCTCCAGAAGGTGGTAACCCCGCCTCCCAACGCTCACCTGTACTTTGTGGACATTGACGACGTGAGCATCATCACCAAGGACCTGCGGGACGCCATCATCGGTGAGTGTGTCAGGGGTGGGAAGCAGAGGAAAGCCTGGAGTGGAGAGGAGAGGGGTACACGTGGTGTGAAGACAGTTTTAGCATGTGGTTATGGGCAGAGCAAAAGAAACAGTGATGTGATGGGAGAGTGACTTGGCCATAAGTAGCCTACGTGGTTACCAGTTCCATTGTGATGCTCATCTGATGCATGTGACTCCCCCATGCCCACTCACAGATATGGATGGAACATGTGGTATGCTTCTATGGATGCTTCCATGCTTCATTTAGGTGTTCATTTAGATGTCCGATTTGAAAATTTCTCGCGTGCTTCTTCTCCTATCACCAACACTCTCCTGACGAATAACAGGATTCACGAGGCGCCCTGTTACAGAACTGGCTGTCATGTCCGTTGGAGCATATGGTTGATCTCTCTTGGGAAATGTGATGTCAGTCTAAATGCATACCAGATATTGGAATTGGATATACAAAACATTATAAATTGTGTGTGAACAGACGACAGGATAAATAAAAATGGCCGCACATTATGTATTATCATATAAGTTGAGTTTGTTTTGACATGCTAAACTTGCCATACTGACATATCTTTTCTGAGAGATACACCCCTATGAAGAAAGTCTAATTATCTTGTTAGTCTTAACTATCAGAGTGTAACTTTCAGTGATATGATCCTGACTGGTGTACAACTGTATACAAAATATCCATTTTCAAGTAATTCATACAAGTAAACAGAAATCAGATATGGAGACATCCAGTAGGTCAGCTTTATCAGATCTGAGTTTTAACAACCACTTATATCAATGTATGTGGATACTGAATGGGAATGGTCGGGTATTCAGTTTTTATTTCTTTTTCTACTTTAATTTAGCATGCAGGGAAACATAAATATTGATGTAAGCAACCAATTTAACAATGAGTTTGGGGTGTCTGCATTGCTTTTTATGCGAATGGCTATTGGCTACAGAATGAGTCTAGAGTTACGTCTAGAGACAGTGTTTAGGGAATGGTAAGAATATTTATTCAATACTTTGTCTTAGAAATTGTATTTGTGTACAGCAAGAGACAAGAGCAGCAATTGTCTACTGTGAACATGGCCTTGTGGGATAGCAAGAGCCTGCAGATCCAGAGGCCATTGCCTCTAAGGGTGGAAAATTTTGGATGAATGGCGAAATGCTTTCAAAAAGTTACTAAGGTATGAAGTCTAAATATTTGGCAGCCATAATGGGTGTGGCATTTGACCTATAGCAATGAAAAGTCTTTCTCAAAACATCTTGGCACTGTGAGCAGAACAAACCCCAAAATTGGACCCGATAAAGAAGTGAAATTAGTGCAGAAGTTATGTTGTGCAATCGTACGAGGCGCTTTAACAAGCAGTAGGCACGCACACATAAAATCAGTTATATCATAATTACAGTTGTGCTAAATGTGAAATGAGCACGATAAAATGGTAAGTTTCTGGCTTGACATGAAAAATACATTTTATCACTGTGGTGGGTGTAGAAACAGAAGGAATATTACAGGCATAGATGGAAAATAATCCAAAAGTGCAAAATCCAGGCACAAGTTACGCAGAAATGTAATTAAGAAAATAACCCTTTCAAAACACAGCATGAAAACTAGCTTCCTTCCTTCCATGCACTGGCTCTTATTAATACACGTGCGCAAGTTGCTCAGTTGAGCGACAGACCCCTTGCTTTTTTCCCCTAATTGCCGCAGCATCATCTCATGACTGTGGTTTCTATTTTGAGGGATTTCACAGTATGAGCTGTTCAGTCTCCCGCATACGGCTGTCTGTTAGCCGTTTTTTTTTTTTACCCTCCCCATCCCTTGCCCTCACTGGCGGAACATGGCCGCCCATCTTTGTCCTCTTTGTTTTTTGTTTTCCAATTTCATTCAACGTCTCTCTCCCTCCCTCCCTCCCTCCCTCTCCCCCCGTGGCGATCCCTACGCCAGAGCTGATCCGGGCGGAGCGGCTGCAGGTTCGAGACGTGACCTCCAGCAGCGCGGTGCTGCAGTGGCGTCCCGTCTTGAGCGGCGGCACGGGCTACTACAACATCGTGTTCGGGCCGCTGGGGACGGAGGGGGGCGGAGAGGGGGGTCCCGGCACCAGCACCAGCACCGGCAGCGGCCCGTTCCGCCGGGTGAGCCGCCCGGGCGACTCCACCTGGGCCGAGCTGACGGGCCTCCGGGAGGACACCTGGTACCGCGCCACGCTGGAGCCCCAGTCCAACGTGGACTTTCTGAAGCCCCTGTCCGTCAACTTCACCACTCTGCCTGGTGAGAATGATGGAGACACGGGGGGCGGGGGGGGGGGGGGGGAGAGCGAGAGAACAAAACGGATAGATGGGTGGACAGATCGATAGAATTTGGCAGTCTGTGTCAAAAAACATTAATAAATTGAGTCAAGCGCTAACAGCAAAGATTGACGTTGACGTTGACATAACGACACAACAGCGTAGCAGAACATTGAGTTGAGATATTGAACTGAGGCTAAAGCGAAAATCAAGCTTCTGTGTGGCAGGGGGCACAGAGCTTTTATTAAGCGAGTTCTCCTACACATGGGGGTCCTGTGTCTGTGACCTGAGGGTGACCTGCAGCGGGGGGTTCTGGGTCATGTGCAGTTTGTATGTGCTTTACCTGTTATGGCTGTGGAGATGAGATTGGATAAGTTGAGAGTAGGAAAACCAATGATTTCAGTTGCTGTGTGTGTGACAGTGAAGAGTTTATTCCTGTTGGAGACTGTTAGCATATTGAAAAGATATATATAAAGGAAGCATCCTGAAGAAGGGGGCCTGGCTAAGCAAATAAATAAGCTGTTTACTGGAACCGTGGGATCAAAGGCAGCTATAAAATCCCCTGGGCTGTGAGTCTCCAGGACCTGGAACAGCCACGACAGGAATATTTTGTTTGGCTGTTTTTATTTTGGCCAGATGTCTATTTTGTCAACTATAATCACTTCTCTCTCACCCTGTAGCTTCATGCCGTCTCGTTTGTCAGTGTCTCTTTTTTTCCCCCGTCTTTCCTCTTCTCCAGAGGTACTGAGTCCCACCACGGTCACGGTCACGGAGTCGAACACGAGCAGCTTGAAAGTGAGCTGGGGACCCCTGCAGCCGAACTCGGTGCTGAGGTACGAGGTCGAGTATGGCGCCCTCCCGAGGGGGGAGGTCCGCATTTTCATCGCGGGCCCAGACCAGAGCTCGGCGATCCTCACCCAGCTGCAGCCCAACACTGAGTACCTGGTCACGGTCAGTGCACTGCACTCCACTGGCAGGCAGAGGGCGATGTCTGTCAGAGTGTGCACTCAAGAGGGTGAGCATCAGGGTCTGAAGCTCCCAGACAGGTGTTGCTGATCCTGAATTGATCCTAGATTAGAGAGTACCCAGAGCCCTGAAATCTCTCTCTCTCTCTCTCTCTCTCTCTCTCTCTCTCCCCCCCTCACTCTCTCTCTCTCTCTCCCCCCTCACTCTCTCTTTCTCTCTCTCTCTCTCTCTCTCTCTCTAACCACCCCCCCTCCTTTTTCTTCCGTCACCCAGAGCTTCCCGCCTTACAAGATCTGGAGCTGACGACAGTGGGAAGTGACTCAGTCCAAGTCAGCTGGAGAGGTGGTGTGGAGGGGGTACAGGGGTACTGGGTGACTTGGGAAGGGGGCAGTGGCTTCTCTGGCCACACCAACTCTCTCTACCTGCCTCCAAACTCCCTCTCCACACTGCTAACCCACCTGCCCCCCGCCACTCGCATCTGTGTCTCACCTGTGTACAGGACAGCCCGTGGAGAGGGACTGTGCTGCACTGCACAGAGTTACTCAGGTGAGGCACTCACACCCGGGCTCAGGTAATACACACACACACAACTATTTTTACTGTTATGTTGCCGCTGTTTTCTGTGTGTTACCGATTTGTTGTTTTGCCTGTTTTATACTTAATTATTGTGGCTCTTTGACATTTCTTTTATATAAAATATCTTATTTTAGCTCTGTTAGCCTTCAAAAAGGCACTAGATAAGGATTATTCATTTATGTTGCCTGATTGGATAAGTCTACATGTAAATACATCATCATACAGTGGAGGTATGCTATATTGGTGGGTATATTCTGGATTAAATCTGAAGGAAAGTTTATTTACACATAATTTACGTGAGTAGAAATAACTAAGATTATTGGTAAAATATTTCAATCTCATCTAACACCTTTTATTATGCTGTGTGTCTGACCATACTGTACTGCATGAGTGAATATAATTGCTGTCGTGAGCAACTTATAAACTGAACATGGCCATGAAGCAGTTTTGCAGTTTTTGGATCTATTTTAAGTTTCACCAGCAGTGGGGAACAGCACACAGAAATAATGGCAATAATATTAATTAATGAAGCTATGAAATAAGAAACACAAGTGATGTATTGAAGTGTGGCCAGAGTATGAATGTCTGTCCAATCCACTAAACAAACAGCTACAACTGCAAAAAAACATATGCACAATAAGCATAAGAAAATATCTGGGCAGTATGAATGAAGCAGTGACATTTGTGGATCTTGGAGTTATGGTAAGCACTTTATAACCCGGGGGAATATTAGTATGTAGTGCATGGCACTATATAGCTCTGGAATCTTTGAGTCCTAAGGTGATATAATATTATACTATCTTACAATTAGCCCCAGTTGATTATAAGGTGGTATAATCAGTTGGGGCTGATCATTTGATGCATCTCCCCATTCTACAGTCCACTTGTGGCATGTGCCAGGTTTATTCTCAGCACACAAGCTTATGATTTTCAAAAATGATAACAGATAACAGATACGCTAGCCTTTACATGGCTTACATTTCATGGTTTTTACACCTTTATATGGCTGCGTAACTATATAAGCAATGTTCTTTCCTGAGGGTACGGCAGAAATTCCCATATCATTGCTCCTGAACCTGGAGCCTACTGGTTACAAACTCGGTCTGGACACTACGGCTGCACACCGCTGCCGCTGCTCGAGTGGCCAGTGAGATTAACCACACTCGTGCCACTGTGTTTACAGACCAGCCTTGTAACCGGTTAATTTTAACAGGTACGTCTCCCTCTCTCTCTCTGCTCTCTCTGTTCATCCGTGTTAGAAGCAGGAACCTGGGGCCACGGGTCATACAGTTCTGCCTGAGCACACAGGAGCCAGACTACAGTGACGCAGTGATTGAGTAACCGGACGTGCCAAAGGGGAGGAGAGGAGACCGAGAAGCCGAAACCTTTGAGAGATCGACCTCATTATTGAAAACAGGCCCTAAAATCACCTTCAGACACGTGCACACACAGACACACACACCCACCATTGCAAGCAAGGAAAGGGGTCAGGAAAATGTATTTCTCAGTTCTTAAAGACGTCAAGGGAAGAAATCATTCACAAGGCACTTAAACTTCCTTTTTTGTCTGACGTGGGGGATAATGCATGTGACAGAGACTCTGGTTTGAATACTGTACTGTTGCTCCTGGAGGGCAACATCCTGGTGATAGGGGAACCGGTTTTCTCACAGACAACATTGAACCTATCAATAGGTGTCTCATTTCTCATACATTTTGTGACGTATGTTGCACATCAATGTTTTTAACACTACAGTCTGAAGACAGGCTCTGTTGAAGACTAATGACCAAAATTGAGAATGACCTTGTGTCTGCTGCCATCCTGTGGTCTCGAGTTCATACAGCAGTTTTCTACACATACTTTTCAGAAGTTATTAAACCAGCCAAAAAATCTGGATTAAATTCACTAATATGTAGGTATGGATATGAATATTAATAGATATATTTATAACAGAACACTAACTATTTGTTTTTTAATCTCCTTTCGGATATAATATTTTGTTTTAGATTTTTATGTTGTTTATTTGTTATTTGGGTGTTTGTAAAGGCAATAAAGAGTTGTGTGAACAATTTGCTGTTGCGAAATGGGAATTATTTCTAAAACTGTATTCTATCGAAACGTCAGCTCTTCTCTTATAAAACCACGGATCTTTATTCTTTTATATTTGTATTCTTCAACTTTTGGTACTACAAAAACATTTATTAGTCGAAGAGATGTTATGCGTTTGATACGGCCCAAAATGTCGATCACGCCCAATGCTACAGGTGGCGCCATATTCACAAACTGGTCAACTGACCCAGTGGGTTTGTGTTGTAGGCACAGTCAGGTAATTTAATGAGGGAATATATTTCTTGCCTAAAGTGTACTTGTCGTGCCATCTGGGTTGACAAAAAAATACGCCTAAAGACAGCAGTCAGTAGCCTACGCTACGATGCTAGGAGTCAAACAAAACGGAAGCTTAATTGTCGAAACAAGTCAGTAAAATACATAAGTTCAGACTTAAGTTGGTGATGCAGACAATAAAGCCGTTTCGTTTGCATGGCGCAAAATAAATATTAATAATAATAAATGTAAACTTCTGAGGTCTCACGACAACAGGACTATAAAAAGACTTGACCAAATTCGGCAGACACGTTATTTTTGCGGATTTAAACGAACAAAGAACTATACGGGAAACACTTCTCAAGTGCAGTTATATCATCTTGAATGTGATCTTTAACTGGTTAAAAACGGGGCGTCTATGTGACGTAAAGCTTTGTCAGGATTGGCTTGGAATGATCTTTTTATAAAACAGCCAATCACAATCGGGTACTTTAAATGGTAACTATCCAATGGAAAAGTGGCACACAGGAAGTAATCGCAGTTACGACGTCTATCCGTTTCCTGGCTGCATGCTGCCGACAGCAGAAGTTATTATTATTATGGCTCCTGGAGAATTAAGGATCCCTGCCGAAGCGGAGGATGGTATTCTGATTGGGGATAAGCGTTACTCTGGTGTGGCTTTAACACTGGATAACTGTCTTCTGTCCCCGGAGCGGCTGGAACGAAGTCCCTCGGCAGAGCAGGGACTTCCGCTAGATACGGAGGAACAGCTCAGGACTCAGGGCTGCGAGTTGATACAGGCCGCGGGGATACTGTTGAGAATGCCGCAGGTCAGTGGACCCATAAAAAAAACTGTTTAGGATGAAGCGACGCACGTGTTAAGAAACATTTAGTATGAGCAATGCTTGTAGAGAAAGGGAATGTGCGCAGGAGCAGTTGTGATAGAGTAGCGTGCGCTATCAAAGAAAGGAAATTGTGGAATAATAGGGAAAGGGAAATCAGTCGCTACATTGTACACCAATTTCTTTATCTCTTTCCAGGTTGCCATGGCAACTGGGCAGATTCTGTTCCAGAGGTTCTTTTATTGCAAGTCCTTCATCAGACATTGTGTGGAGGTGAGGGAACAGATATGTGCACACACACACACACACACACACACACACAATGACAGCATTTCAGTCATTGTAGTTTGACTTTATGCCTCTAAAGCTGCTTCAAACCAGCTGTCCTTGTGAATCCTACACCCCACCCCCCGTCTCTCCACCTGCCCTCACCCTTCGCCTCTTTACCGTTTTAAGACCGTGGCCATGGCCTGCGTCCATCTGGCCTCCAAGATTGAGGAGGAGCCGCGGAGGATCCGGGACGTCCTCAACGTCTTCCACCGCCTGAAACACAACAAGGGGAGCAGGTGAGCTGAGCTGTCCCGTGGGATTGTGTAACCGCTCGACGGTCGACCCTTCCTCCCGTAGCGCAGGTTACCGAGCACTGACTCCGCCCTCTCTGCTGTCTGTGTCTGCCAGGACGGTCGCGCCCCTCCCGCTGGATGCTAACTACATCAGAATGAAGAGTCAGGTGATCAGCGCCGAGAGAAGGGTCCTGAAGGAGCTGGGCTTCTGTGTGCACGTCAAACACCCGCACAAGGTGAACTCTGCTAACATACCTGAACTCCGCTAACGTACCTGAACTCCACTAACATACCTGAACTCCACTAACATACCTGAACTCCACTAACATACCTGAACTCCACTAACATACCTGAACTCCGCTAACATACCTGAACTCCGCTAACATACCTGAACTCCACTAACATACCTGAATTCCGCTAACATACCTGAACTCCACTAACATACCTGAATTCCGCTAACGTACCTGAACTCTGCTAACGTACCTGCCCTTGCCCTTCCTCTGCTTCCTTTTCCTGTCTGTCTTTATAGCTGTGTCTGTAGGGCCCACAATACTTTGCTCTACTTGATATGTCAGTTTGATAATGCCAGTGTAGGGTTATCATGTGCCGGCTAGTCTTACAGTTCACGATTCCCGGAGAGGAGTGAATGTGTCCTTATGCTAAATGTCAGCATGACAGGGGGGATTAAACTGGTTCATATGACGTTTCATTCTACATAATACACACAATGTTCTTTCACAGTTAGGTGAAATGATCAGAGCCTCAATGTCCAGAGTTCAGCACCGTGTTTAGTTTGCTGATTTTTTTTTTTTTAAGTTTGCTGATATCGGTGCTTGTCAAAAGGTCCTTGCAACCTACTGTACAAGAGCACTAAAGGAATGTACTACACTTATGAAATGTTTCCAGTGTGAAACATTTGGTTGGCTGGCTTGAATTTTGTTGGTCAATATGAGAGCTATAATTTCATCATCCTGTTAGCTAGCAGTGTCATTATCATTAGCAGGTAATACAAAATGTGATGTTGGTTTTATAAAAATTACATGACTTAGCCTATACTGTATGGAATTACATTTTATCATTTTAAAATGAATGATAAATACTGGTTTAAAATAGTTTGTAATTCTCACACTGCTTCCATGGTGTCACTACAGTAGTGTGACATCATCTCCATACTCCAACAGCCCCTCTGTTAGTTGCTTGGAGACCTCATAAGAATTTAAGCCTTTAGCACATGACTGTTCTAATAGTTGCCTGCCATTTTCAGATCATTGTGATGTACCTGCAAGTGCTGGAGTGTGAGAAGAACGCTAAGCTGGTGCAGATGGCATGGTGAGATTTTTCTGTCGCTCCATTCCTTCGTGTCGCACGTCATTCAGGAAACTTCCGTCTCCCCTTCTCAATAAATAAATCAAATAAAAAATAATATATAAAATATAGGTGGAGTACAGCTTACCAACCGTGTAATGACCTCGTAATGAAAGCAGAAGTGATTGCTGGTGACAGTCGACCTGCCCTATATCAGTGCTCCCCCCCCCCCCCCACACATTAGTGGTGTGGTGTTATTGGTGTGTTCGTCATCTCTAAAAGGAGAATGTATACGCTTAACATAACTCACTCTGCCTAGAAGTGCAGAGCGTCGCTCAGTCCCATAGCTGGCCTAAGGGAAGCTTTGCACTTGTAAGCAGTGACAACATTACACTGCGCTACACTTGCCCATAAACATGCTACCACCCTGGTGGGATTTTAGACGACTGATCTAAATATTTTCTTCACGGTAACTGAAATTAGCATTTTAAATTTATGCAGGTGCGTGGGAAGTGTATTGTTATACCCTTGCTATGCTGCTGAGAGAATTTTATTTATTACTGTCATGTAATTTATTAATTCTGTATAATTATCGCTTTTATGTGCCTCGCTGTAAAACGGATTGCCTGGGTATAAAATAATGCTACTGTATCCTCCCCCGCCCCGCCCCCCCCCCTTCCCAGGAATTACATGAATGACAGCCTCCGAACTGATGTGTTCCTGAGGTTCAGCGCAGAGACCGTGGCCTGTGCCTGCATCTACCTGTCTGCCCGCTCCCTCCAGGTAACCCTCCACCTGTGAGACACGCACAGCGGTACTTTCAGAACTCCACACACGCCACGCCTGCACACCGCGGTGCCGACGGCGCGGGGCCAGACTGTCAGGGGAGGAGGCGGGATTAGATGTACACGTGGGCCCTCTGTGAAACCCCTCTCTCTGCTTGGGGGGCCCCCCCGCAGATCCCGCTGCCTGATCAGCCCCCCTGGTTCTGGCTGTTCGGGGCCACCGAGGAGGAGCTGAGGGAGGTGTGCCACCGCATCCTCAGGCTCTACACCCTGCCCCAGGTGCCCCTGCCCAAACTGCAGCAGCTGGTGGCCGAGTGCCGGCACGTCCTGGACGCCGCCCGCGTGAAGCCCGGACTGGGAGGGGCGCTTCTGTCCATCAACGGCACCCCTACGCTGGACGGCCCCACCAGCTTCTCCCCCACGTCTAAGCCTGGTGAGGATCACCCGAAACCCCCCCCCAACTCCCCTCGGGTGGCACAATCTCGATGGTCTGCACTGTGCTGACGTTGCAGTCCATCTGGGGCTCCTGATGCTGTTTACATTCATCTGTCCCTCTGTGCCCTCCTCCCCCCCCCCCCCCCCATTTTTCTCGCAGCGTCTCCAGCAGCCGCCCAGGTGACCCGCACGTCCCCCCTGTCTCAGGTGGCCCTGAAAAAAGCCTGCAGGAAGCTGAGCAACGGGGACGGGTAATGCGCCGCCCCCCCAGCGCCAGGGGCCTGTGTTTGGCAGAAGATCTCTTTGAGCAGCACTGCCTCCAGGCTTCATTTTACCAAGTCAAGCCGTTTTAAATCGGTGCCCGTTTGTGTGACCCCCTTCCCCCTCTGTGTGTCGCCCCGCAGGAAGACCAGACTGAGCCGCAGTGACGAGAGGAGAGAGGCTGACCCCGAGTCTCCCGCTCACAGTCCCCGACGCAGGTGTGAGGGGGTTAACATGGAGTGAGTGGCTGCGGGGGGAGTCTGGGCGGGAGGGTTAAAGGGCGCAGTGGGGGGTGGGGGGGGGGGGGGGTAGGGGTGGGCGTGTCTGTCTGACTGATTGACTGCTAGCTGCCGAGTGGCTTGTTTTCCGCTAAAACAGTGAATGACCGCAGCGTGCTCTTCCCCTCTCTCTCTTTCTCTCTCTTTCCCTCTCTCTTTCTGTCTCTCTCTTTCCATCCCCCCCTCTCTCTCTCTGTCTCTCTCTTCCCCTCTTTCCCTCTCTCTCTCTCTCTCTCTCTCTCTCTCAGGCGCAGTCGCAGCGTCTCCTCTCCCGCTCGCTCCCTCTCTCCCACCCATCGCAGGAAGCAGCCTCCCGTGGGCCGGGAGAGAGAGCGGGAAAAAGAGAGGGAAAGGGAACGACGGCGGGAGAGGGAGCGAGACAGAGAGCGAGAGCGGGACAGAGGGAGGAAAGAGAAATATGCAGCACACAGGAGATTTTAATGATGATGGTGATGATGATGCCGACGATGATGATTATGATGACGACGACGACGACAGCGACAAGGACAAAGGAGGAAGCAATCCGAAACTACAGCTGGAAAATATTATGGACCAAACTCCTTCAAGTGAGCCATATCTTGTAGTCCGTTTTATATTGTCATGTTGTCTCAGCTGTTGTGACAGGATAGACTATCACTGGTTACTGGCACAACTGTGAACTGAATAAATATTTTCATTTTTTATGAAATATGTACAATACTGGTCTCCTGGCTACTGGTCGTGTAAGCCATGGATGCCTACTCAAGAAGAGTTTGTTTGGGAGACGGGACATGGTAGAGCTTTGAACCTTGTTTTTCTTTTTGTATTTTTTTTCTTTTCTTTTTTTTCATTTGGAAAGAAATGTGGGAGTCGGTTTTTTAAAATAAAGAGGATAATTTTTCAATGAGCTGCTTGCTTTACCTTCCTTTTTTCATGTTTGTTTAAGAGTGTGTTATGTGAATGAGAATGAGGTTATTTGGTTATAATGGTTAAGTGCAAACGAGACTGTGAAAGCTCAAAGCTGAGATGGACTGCATCAGGATCCAGCCCCTTTCGCCTGGTTTTGCTTACCTACGGATGAGCCATATCTAGGGTTTCCCAAAACTTAAGGGGTGTCTAGGACATGGGTAGCCAACCCTGGTCCTGGTGAGCCACAGGGTCTGCTGGCTTTTGTTTTCAGCTTGAACACAACGACTACTTAGACCAAAGAAACCTCCGTGTGATGTCAGCAGTACTGCACACCAACGAGGGGCGTGGGACTCATTTGTGTCTCCTCCTCTCAAATTTAAGAGTGACCTTTCAAATGACCACTCTCTTACGTCCACTTAAAATCTGTTGTCTCTAACCCTTCAGGTGGCTTGTTGGTCCCCTGGAGTCAGAGGATGAAGAAGCAAAGAAATTTTTGTGCAGCAATTAATGGTGCTGCTAACGAGGTGTGTCCCAATTAGGGGAACTAATGAATCCTCTGTGTTCCAGTAATGTGCCTAGTCAGCTCCCAGTAGGGATGTCCTTGGTGCCGTGGCTCAACTAATCCCCTTAACCCTTTCCGTCTCTACTCTGGTGCTGTTTGTCATCCTTTTATTTGTTGTAGGTGAGTATGCGGCAGCCACAGTTGATCAGGTGACTATGACGGTATTCCTTATTTTAGCCAATGGTTGGATGGAGCCAATCCAGGAGAGGCCAGATTTGTACCACGGGTGTTGTCATGGGGCTCCTCATCTGTTGTGTGTGATAAATGGGCTCATTTGTGTCTCAAGCACCAAAAAAAAGTAGGCGTGGCCACTGTTTCTGCCATGGAAAACTGTGGCTATAAAGGGATTTTCACACTGACGGCACTGGCACTCTGTTAACGGGGTTTGGAATGAAGGGGAAGCTGGATGACTTGAGGCTGTAGACAAGTGGAGCAAGGAGAAGAGGGAAACGTAAACGGAACTAGCACAAAATGCGGGAGCAACAGCTACGGAGCAAGTGACAAGAGTCACAGTCCAAGTAGGCTCAGGCGGTTGCTTAGCAGTGGGCGCCCATTTTGTTCGTTACTTCAGTGCCGGTAGATCCGAAAAACGATGGATGACGAAATGACAACTTTGGAGGAGATCGGAATGGGGCTGCGAGTGAATATTTCCCCAACGCAGACGACATTCTACGTTATGCTGGTCCTTTTCGGGATCTTGGGAAACGGCATGGTGGTCGGCGTGGTCGGAGAAAGCGTCATCCGCGACAGTGGTAGCGGGAAGGGCTCCGATATCATTCTGGTGAACATGGCACTATCAAATCTGCTGGTGTCACTGATGAGGAACTCGCTCCTGGTGCTGTCTGACTTAGGATTGGAGGTATGACGGTGAGCTACAGGGGCTGGCAGTTCTGGGTAGATTTGGACCTTCCACTTGCAAAGAGCTACATTGAGCTGTGCCATTGAAGAGTAGACTTTTTGGAATGTTCTTTCAAAATTCTAAGCCAGTGTTCTAGAACTCCATTGCTTTCAATTATAAGTAGTGATTGTTCCATCGGTATTAGAATTTTCTGTTAAGCACATTCTAATCACATATTTGTGATCACCTGATTTTGGTTAGTAGACATGGACTGTAGCTCCTCAGTTCCACAGAGGAACATTATTTCAAAAAACATTTAGATACTGTCATGCACTAGGCCCTGGCAGTGAAAAGTGACTTAGAAAGGTAATACCCCATTATTCTGTGCTTTTTTTCATAATGTTTGTACATTGTAATAAGTGTCATTTACTTGACAATGGTATTGTTAAATAAATTACATAACATCTTCAGCACAGGAACAATTTCCTACCCAGTACTGCAAATTCTGTTCAACTCCCTCTTCCTCTTCCCCTCCATGAATGTGGTACTGCTGTAAGTTTGTGGCATCCCCTCCTCTTCCTCACAAGCCACTGCCATGAGCCCCAGCAACCCCTTTTACTCTCTCATGCTACAGTGATACAACCCTCTGCTCATCTCCCCCCCCTCTCTCTCTCTCTCCAGTTATACTCATCCAAAGAATGGTGCCAGTTATTGATGTGCATCTGGGTATGGCTTCGGTCCGTCAACGTGTGGTCGACTTTTTTCCTCAGTGCTTTCCACCTGCAGACGCTGCGGCGCGTCGCCCCTTCCGGAGGACATTCGTACGGCCCCCGGGGGCCATCCAAGCCCCTACTGCTGGGTTTGGGTTCTATCTGGGCCATCAACCTCCTGTACTCAATCCCTGCTTTTATGTACTCCACTAGTGGTGACAGGAATAGCACTGAGGTGAGTGTTCATAAAAGGTTTGTGCGCCGCTAAGTGCAGAAGACAGAAGTGTCGTTCACCCGTTTCCACATTAGTCCTCTGTGGACATATATTGGTCCTCACTGCATGAGATTGGGGAATATGTTTGCCAAAACTATAACTTTAAATCTTCTTGATTTAAAAAAAAAAAAAAAAAAAAAAAAAAAAAAAAAAAAAGCTGTTTCTTTATTCTCGTTCTTGACCATTCTCGCCCCAATCTGTCCACATGAGACGTTGATGTTGATCAGCAGTACGACGCGCCCCCTGCTGGGCTGTGTGTGGAACTTCCCCTCACCGTACGGTGGCTTGGCTTACGCCACCATTTCCATGGTGATCCACGAGACCTTGCCGATCATCCTCATGTCCATCACTAACCTGGGCTCCCTGTACACGCTCTACGCTCATGGACGGAAGCGCGCCGCCACCCACGTGACACAGAACGCCCCCGTGATTCGCAGGGTCCCAGCCGAGAGGCGAGCTGCCAAGGTGAGCTAAAAAGGGAGAGCGCCAGGTCACATGATCTCTTCTCCAAACCAATTAGATCTTTGTGACTTCAAGGGACCAGTGTCTCAGACTTTAATATTGAAGTTCAGATGTTCTTTACATGAATGACTATACGTGTATAAAAATTATTTAAAAGACACAACAAATAAAATAAAAGTAATTATAATTCATTGAAGTGCTATTGGGATTGCAGAATTTGTGTTTGGCAATCTGCACCATATTGGGGAGCCAGTGACAATATTTCTTGGTAATTTTTCATAAATATTTAGTTTTACTGTTGAGTATCTTCAATGCATCTCTCCTATTATACAGGTGATTCTGGCTCTAATCATGTTGTTCATTGTATCCTGGGGGACCAGCATCATCTCCGTTAACTACTTCAATTATAACCGTGGATCCTCTGCAGAGTTTCTCCTGGTTGTGGCACGCTTTGCCAACACGGCCTTCATTGCCCTGTCTCCCATGGTGCTGGCGATTGGCCACCGTCGCCTCAGGGCTTTCATCAGGTCTGTCATAGTTCACTGACAGTTGGGCTGTATGACCAGAGTGGGATAAAAAAAAAAAAAGATCGTTCTGATGACACCCGGTGAGGATCCAATAAAAGCACCGCCAATACTCCCAACTCGAACTGGAGTTTCTGAAAGGGCCAAACTCTCCAAAACTAAATGCATTTACGGTATGATTTCAATACTTGATTTTCTTTTGAACTTTTGGAAGTGCCGAAGTATTTGGGGTGTTTTCAAATGTCCTATATTGTAATGCAGGAGGTATAGGTAAGGGTAGAAGCATGACTGAAAAATCACCCTGGAAAATCAAGCCAAAACAATAACCTTCAGAAATTCTCTTCACAGAAAATATAAAAAATATATATTATTTAATTTAAAGCATATAAAGAAATATTTAAAAATATCTTGGTCCTTTTGCCCTTTTCCCCTCTTCACCAGTTTGATATTCATCACTAAAGAGTCCATGCCCAGTAACTCTTGACTAAAAAAAAACTAATTCCAAAAGGTCAATATGGCTGGCAGCCACTCCTGAACTGGGTTAGCCACATTTGCTAATCCAAGCACGCTGGGAGAAGGGGTGGAATTTACATGCTAGATATCAGAATAGAACAATGGTTTTTAATGGCGTGGTTGTCTTCAAAGCAGCTGATTGAATCTAGTTTATGCAGTTTAAATAAAAGGGCCCTTTGGACAGATCGTAGGGATGTCCTCAGGATGCTGATGTGTCAGTGTGAGGCTAAGACAGACCTTCGGTAACATACCTATGTGTGTGTGTGTGGCTACATACAAGTGATTACCTGTTTTTAATGTCCAAGTACGTAAAAACCAACCATGGAGGGCAAAGGAAACAGAGCACACACCTGGCTGTAATGGATAAGTTTAAATATTTATACTGATATTGTCTTTTTTTGCCAGTTCAGTTTACACATTTAGCTTGCTTCGGCCTATCTATGTAATCATAAGTTCATTAATTTTGACTTGAATGTAGACATATTCATAAACATCTTATAGTTTTTTTTCTGAAGAATAAATGGTTAAATACTTCCACTGACCGCTCCAAGTGTGTCTGAAATGCTGAACTTCTCTTAACCAAAGATAGCACAACCTCATTTAAAATACCCTGATCAACAGGCAGATATGAAGCAGCAGAACAGACTATTACTTAAAACTGTAGATATTTCATACAGCCCTGGAATTGGGTAGCTATTTGGCAAATAATAATGTAATACAAAACACAGAAAACAAAAATATTTCACAGCTATAATAATTTATTACTTGGGGAATATCATTAATATCTCATTTAAAAAATATACCTTTTCTCTTTCTGTGCAAATGAAAATTGTCCTGCAGTTTCTGTCCCAAAGCAACATGCAGATTGTTCACCTTCAAAGAGGGAATAACCTCTGAATATTCTTCGCAGAAATCATAGAGAACAGCAGAACACCGCTTTCATTAAATGAAGCTAAAAGCGTCTTCTCCTGGTACTTTATACATTAATGTGCATCCTGTTTTCATACCACATACTATCCAACAATGAAATCTCAAGGCCAAAGCCCCAGACATTTCAGAGCAAGTGTGTCTGCCTGTATGTCTGTCAAACAGCTTGGTGGAAATATTTCACCCTCTTTAAACTGAACAGCCGAGGAATCCTGCACATGCATCGCGGAGCGTACTCTGTGAATCCCCCGGTCCTGCCCGCACAGGTTTGCAGAAACTGCGTTAGCAGCACAGACGAGTCCTAACCCAGCCATTTGGCGGCTAGCACTCTGGAATGGCGCATGCTCAGGGCCGCCCTAGATGCTGAGCTTGTTGAAGGCTGGTACCAAATTAACCGGTTCCGACTGGTTCTGGTTCTGGTCCTGTGGAGGCCTGCTCGGTTGGGCCTTCAGCCTTTGCCTTTCCTCTTGCCTCTTCTTCTTCTCCTTCTCCAGCCACAGCGGCTCCTTCCTCTCTTTACCTGCTACCTGGGACAGGAGGAAGACAGTCAATACAAAAATAAAACACTGAAATAAGTGAATCAGTATATGTAAATGTATTAAATTATACAGATTTTACAACTTCTCGTATTTGTGTGTGTGCGTGTATATACATATATGTAAGGTGTAATTAACTGTAAGCCTCTAAAAATGAGTGATATTACAACATCAAATTTTTGTCTGACGTCTTTTTATACATTTTCCCTGCCAAGTAGGATGTGAGACTCTTAGATCTCAGCTTAGGTATAAACACAGCTATCAAAATCACCTTATGTTTATATATTAAATGCTTGTTGCTCAATAACAATTAGTTTGTGTCTCATTATTTTTTCCCAGTTTATTTTAATTGATGGTGTTTGACACATAGCGTAACGTTTTTTAAAATTTTTTTAGTTTAAACCAGGGGCGGGCAGCTTGTTTCCTGGAGGGCTGGTGCATATGCAGGGTTTTGCTTCCAGCAATTACCCTGGCTCAATTATCTAATTAGCTACACAGATATACCAGCGCTGGTTCACTCCTAGGTTAGACCACAGTAAAAATTGTATTACAGGCATACAAGAACAGTCCTCAACAGTCCGTAATACGAGCATATCTGAAGTCCATATGTACTTTAGTTCCGTGTGTGGTGCAGTAGTCCGCAGGCTTGCCGTCACTGTAGTCTGTTGATGTGACGGGGCCAAAGATGCGCGTGCCCGTTCCTGACTCCGCCCACAGGGCGGCGCAGGACACAGTTGGCGCCTCAGTTCCCTCCCCCTCCACCGCCCTAAGCTGCCGACTGGTCTCCGCTTGACCTGCAGGAAGCAGCACCGAATTAATAAACAACGCTCCACAACCATCACGCACACACAGATCCAGGGATTTGGTCAAGGTGCCTGACCAGATGGACTCTGGGACACAAGCCGGTGCAGGATCAAATCCTCGTCATCGGAACGGGTGGGCGGGGAAGCGTTCTGCCTGTACCTCTGCCTGTCTCCTGGCTGCCGGGACGCACACTGACCCCTTGTGTGGCTCAGGTTCTGGGAGATTTTAAATGAAGGGAAAGAAAACAGCGCGACAAACAGTCAGGGCCGTTTGCAGCCAACCACAACTAATATACAAAATCAGTTCAGAAGGTGAGAGAAGAGTTTGTGATAAACCTGGACTTTACGAGTTGGAATAAAAATACTGCAATGTAAAAGTTCTCAAAATGGGGAGAAAAAAAATCAGAAGAGCTTTGAAGACCTCCAAACCTCAATGCGCAGAAGGGCGGGGCTCTCAGAGTTGTCACCAATTGGCCGCACGCTGTCGTAATGGTCACCATAGCGATAGGCAATATGAAGCTCTGGAGCCGCAGGCTTATCTGAGCCATTTATCTGAAAGCAGGAGATTGGCAAAAACAAAAGCACATTTGGACCATTCAATGCACATAGCTGGCTTTGATTTCAACCTTACTGTTCTGACTGTAGAGATTATGTACCAGCAAGTCATTCTGGGTAGGATTCTGCTAAATTAATACAATGTAAACAAGAGAAAGAATACAGTGTAAACATATAAACTGATCAATGGTATGTTTTCATTGTCGTGATAAAATCTCCTGTCAAGGCAAATATGAAATGCGGAAATGAAGGAAACAACTGACACGGCACGCAAACTGTGACAAATGACGGGAATTGAGAAGAATGGGAAATGCCCGGGCGCAATCACCTCCCACATGGGCGTGTTGAGCTGGTGGATGATGATGCGCAGCTGGTGTCTGCGAGCGAACGCCACGATCGCATCATTTCCTGCGAAGGTGCCCGGCTGAGACAGGTTCGACACTGCAGAGAGGGAAACAGGCAGAATGAAAGAAGAAACCTTGAATTCGTTTTTTTTTTGCAGCCCCAACCCCATCCCCGTAACTCTCCCTTCTCCTTTCCCCTCTACCTTTCACGCTACCCTCAAAACAGGCCCTTTATTTGAGCTTAAATGGATCCATTTTGTAAATTCTAGAAATGAGAGCATCTATACTCTCCTTCCTCTCTCTTACTTTCATCCCGCTCTTTCACCCCCAACCTCCACCCCTCTCCCTTACAGTACTCTGTGAAGGGAATATCATCCTCTACAAAGGGCTCAAAGTCCAGCCGGTGAGCTTGCATGTACTGTACAGTCTCCTGACGCAGCTGCAGGTGTCCCCTGGAGTGGCCTTCCAGCTGATCCCCCAGGGCTCGGAACAGGCAGTTCCTGAGGGTGGACAAAAAGGGGAGAGAGGAGTGTACAATAATAAAGCGTGACGCAAACGCGGGGGGCAGAGTAGAACACTGACACTCTTACTTAACCTCTCACCCGTCTCCGGGCACCTCCCTCAGTTTGAGTCCCAGGGCTTGCAGCTGATTGGTGAGGCTTACGGATTCATCGCCCGTTTCGTCGCCCTGAGGGCGATTCTTCCAGTCGTTAGCCAAAGCACTGCGAGCGGTCTGCTCGTCCCGCTTGCCCTCCACATCGCTCTTCTTCTGCGCCAGCTTTCCCGGCTGCTTCCTGGACATGGACATGCACTGACTGGCTGATTCACTAACAGACCATTTACAAGGAACACAACCCAGTGCACTCACTGACTCACTCACTCACACACACGCTCTTATGATGACTGTAAAGAAAAGACCTGATAGTACAGTGGGTTCAGAGAGAGAAAGAAAGAAAGAGAAGGGATGGACAGTTACACAGACCACAACAGTAAGTGGTAACAGAAACAATGTCAGTCTTCAATATAAAACTATTTAATTAAAATGTGATTATTTGTGGACAAATATACAAGTTCGATTGCCTGGCTAATTAAACGTAGATACATAATGCATGTATTTACAACACACGCACAAGTTAAAAGCCAGTTTCACATTCGCAGTGGGCTCACACGAATCATAAGGATTAATTTATATATGGACGCGAATGTGCGAACCCTAACGTAATCCGAAACCCGGGGACCAGAACACCTTCCTACACCTCACAAAATGAAATAACACTTGCATCCTAGTAACAGCGGACAGAAGATACACTACGGTAGCAATATTCAGTATAATTAAGAGGCGAACAAGCAAAATTACGCTACGTAAAGAACCAGACTAGCCTAGGTGAATTCAAGTCTGCATGTTCTAGTTAGAGTTAGACTATATGATAATGAGTAGCCTACCTAACCCTAGGTATAGACTAACACACTTGCCGGCTAATGAGTTGTTGTAAATAGCTAGCAAGCGTAAGCTAAACGTTAGCTAGCTCTAACTAAATATATATAAGTATGCTAGTTTTTAACAGCAACCGTTAGTAACTATCAACTTCCGTACTTTACATGGATTACGGTTAGCTAACTACACATCGTATATTTTGTACTGTAGCTGCAGATAGCTGTTACGTTTGCTAGTTTAGACGTAGAGCTAGCTAGCTATTGCAGGTTGTTTGATGTTGCTAAGGTATCAAGGTAGCTAGCAACTCTAATAATCTAACGTTGTGTAAACTTGCCAAGGTAAAGTAGACACAGTACCTTTCTCTTGGTGTCGGTGCTAATGATAGTGGTATTAAAACGGCTAATAATATTACAGAAATCCATAAATAAACTTAGCAACCGAATTCTGATAACCGAGTTTGTTTGTCCATCAGTTTCTCTCAAGTGCTGTCAAAAGCTAGAGCCCGGCACCGCTTCCGGGATACGGCAGCCTACTTCAACCAAAGTTATTTCTCTATTTTATTCAATAAAGTTCACTTTTTTTTGTTACCCTTCAAGACATATGTTCACATTTTCCAATATAATGAAAACACAGAGATATTAGAGTTTAATTGATTTAGGTAGAATTTATTCGTTTTAGTTTGAAATCCATATGTAACAGTGCTCATACACGCATGTTATTAACTATTTTGCTGCCTTTTCCTCAACTTTTATGATTCTGTCTGCTCCCTTCCCAATCACTGTGTCTTTCTTAAGTCCATCTGTTCTTCCCTGTTTCGACGTCTTGTCATTAGCCTCCGAGACTTTCTTCTCGGAACCTGCTTCCTGAGTCTTCTTCACACGGACCACCCTGAGGATCATGGTGTAAATTTTCCTCCTCAGTTTCCCGTGGCCTAACGCCACCACCAAGGGGCTGAAACCCACAAAAAGGGAGGCAGAGAAGTGGGACACAGTCAGCAGGCCCTCCGCGTGGCGACCCCCGTTGTGATTGTAGTACGTCACCGCTGCCACCTGCAGCACCCAGCAGACCACGAACAGGGAGACGAGGGATATTATCACGTGGCCGGCTTTGCGCTCGCTGGCCACGTGCTTCTCCAGTTCCCCGTGCGTCCCACTGGCCTCGCTGTTGGACGTGACGGCACGGATGTGCTTGCCCAGTGCGTGAAGCGTGACCAGGTTGGTACCCACCATGAGCACCAGAGGAGCCACCTCGTTTAAGGCCAGGGAGGTGGAGGCGAAGGCCGCGCCCTGCTCCACAGTGGGGAACTCCCACACGCAGCCCAGCAAAGGGCGGGTGGTGCAGCTGATCACCATGAGCTCTACCGTGGCGTTGCCGTGAACGTGTGTGGTGTAGACCAGCGCCGGGAGGGAGAATACTAAGTTGGCCCCCCAGACGAACCCCAGGACCACCCAAACGCGATGCCGCTCCCGCTGCTGAGCCAGGGGACCCATCGCAACGTGCTGCCTCCGCAGGGTGATGCAGTGGAAGGCGCTGAGAGCCAGGGTGACCCAGCAGCCCACTCCGCGCCACCACACCCACAGCAGCATGAAGACGCGGCACCAGCCCGGTGACAGGGTCACCCTCAGGCCCAGGTCCGACACAAAGATGGGCACCGTGCGGAAGAGTGAGGTCAGCAGGTTGGCGAGGCACAAATTCGCCAGGATGGCGTCAGACGGGGGCAGGTGCCGAGAAGGACTTTCCAGAGCTGACTGAAACACCTGGGGGGGGCAGGGATAGCAGGAAGAACCAAGGAAATAAGGATAAATGATTTCAGATAAGATATGAGGGTGCCTGGAGCAGGTTGAGATCAAAGCAAATAAAGAGAGTATGGAGGAGCACAATGACACTCAACTGCAAATGCTTTACACACAGAAGAGGGGTATGGGATGGGGTACTGGTGGGTAGTTAAGAGTTCTCTTCACAGGTAGGACATTCAGCGGAGTAAGACTCCCAGAGAGGGGGTAAGTCAACCCAAAGGGCAGATACGGACTGAGAAAGATCTGACCTTCAAATAAAGGTCAGCAAGCAGAAGGCCATAACAGAGAGTCTGCTTAAATATGCAGCATACAAACAGAACATATATAAATTTTAACAGAACGCACTGTTCCACAAAAATGCCTGTAGCAATGCTTAAAGGCAAAGAAACTGTGTACCCTGTAAATGCTTGTTTTCACCTCTCTCAAGGTGTTTTCATTTCAGGTACTAAACCATGAAATTACATACAATGAGCATCCCACCTTGGAGCATTTCAAGTTATTCCCTAAAATAACCAAAGATTATTCTGGGTGTTGTTTCTTGAGTTAAATTGCCCTTAGCTGAGTGCGAAATAAGAAAACATGTATGTGGCAGATTAGATGGAGAAAACAGTGGCATAAAGAGATCGAAATGTTTTGGGTCTTTCTGAGTCATTACAGGAAACGTTACAATTGAACAAACAGTTCATAATTTTTCCAATTCAGTTTTGATAAACTCGTTGTTACCCCACATCTTATTGGAGTGGATGGAGAATTTGTAATAGGAAATTCAAGAACTCAGAAGGCACAAAACTTGGTTCAGGCTGTGAAACCAGACTGATATGCTGTAAAAGGAGAAAGGAGTTAGGTTTTTAAATGTGTTAGGTGGTGTTAAAGACTTCAAGTGTTTTAAGAGTGTTATGTTTTAAATCATAGAAGATATTTGTCTTGGCAAAAAGTCAAATTAGAGAGGGATACATAATACATAAGGGGTACATAAGAAAGGCAGTGCAACATCACAGTAATTAAAGCAAGGGATGGCTAGAGACTTTGAGTATTGTTTATGTAGAATACCTGAGAACATGGACAACTTCTATTTATAATTTATAAGCAGGCAGGTAGAGTGAGCCAGTAAGTATGTGCTGAGAGAAGAGAGCGGGGTCTGATCCCTACCGGTCTAACTGAAAGAGAAGAGAATGAAAACTGTGGGTATTCCTCAACTTACAAATAACAAATTGATAAGAGTTACACTTCATTATGTACATTCTATTTATACTGTAATAATATTATGATATTATTACAGTATGTTACACTACGGTATTATCATCAATATCAGTGGGTGTTCCCAAGCGCATTGTACCATCTGTATGTGTTCTGCTGTGTTCCTCCCTTGTTTTACTAGTGGTTTGTGAGTGTGTTTCATGGTTTCAGAAAGTACCAACCAGGTAAATTACATGGCACTTGTGTAGCTCCACATATACTATGAACAGCATGCATATTTATGTTGCATATAAAAATTTAATCATAAATGACATAAACAAAAGGCTATTTTTGTTTTGAGTTTTGATGATATGCACAGAAAATACACCTTGACACAGTTTGGAATTCGGCTACTGATGAAAAGCCTAAATTTTCCATATCTGTAAGTCTTACCGCATGGATGACCAGAATATTTCCCAAAATCCCAGTGAACACCAAGACCCCAAAGAGAATGGCCTCGACAGTCAGGTCTGACATCTCTCAATCCCGCCGGGGTTGCAGCGGGGCCAGGAACGGATCGCTTTTGCCCGCAGGTCATCGTGTGTGTGAGCTGTCTCTCGGTCTGTGGATCCACGGCATGGCCCTTCTTGTCAGTCTCTTTATCAGCTTGTCTGCGCACTGAGGTCTCTCTCCCTGTCCTTCCTGTATTGCTCCATTTTATCATCCACCCCCCTCTTTGTGAAGGCATTGCACCCCACTGCTGATTTGCATTCTCTTTAGGTCCATTTCTCCCCGAAATTGGTTACCTGGCAACCCCTCAGCCACTTGTCCAACTATACACTATTTCCGCACTGATGACTGCACAGGGACATTTTGGCTGCCTGGTCGGGGCCACGTTATCAGCTCAGTAAACATTATCATTGCAGCTGCCCTTATTGTCATTTGATATTAATCTTCCATTGAGTTGAATGTAATGACAAAATCAAACCAATAGCCAGCTCCAACTGTCAGCGCCTGAAAAATACTACCAAAGGGTTTTAAATAGGATAATATCAATATGAACTCAAAAATGGCTTATCACAGTAACTAGTAATTTCCAAAGTACTGTATATTTTTTAAAAAATCCCATACGTCTGAATGATTTCTTTAGATGAATGTTAACACATTATTGTTATGTTTCATTATGGACCATCCGCCTCATCAAGCAGAGTGTGAATAAAGAAGAACTATCAATTTATCCTTTATAAGCACGGCCCTGTCCTATCTCCATATATAGCATAGTTGTATTTTAAGTATGAACAGTATTTTCTACACATATGCGTAGATGTATACTAATTATGGAGGTATATGTTTGGTCAGGGCAGACTGATACTATACCTGTGATATCCCTCCCCTTTCACATCTTTTCCTCTCCTTGTCGGGAGAGTAGAGGACGCCTGTTTTCTCAAACCCTTGTCATTGCCTCTTAAACTCTGCTTCCAGCTGATCGATTCATTATGAATAAAGGAAAGGATGGATCAATGAGGTGCATCAGCAGTCCTGTTAATTAGGATTCCTGAGAGTCTTATTAAATCCTTCCATTAACTCAGCACTTTCTGATAATGACGAAGATATCTGATTAATGTCCGTGTGCTTGTTTGCTGGGTTGTTAACCCGCTGGGAACTATGGTAATCGTAATTTAACTGGGAATGATAGTAGCGTTTAGTCAATAAATAAAAGGATGAAGCCTACGACCGGCTCTGTGCCATATTGTGGGTTTGGCCCGCTTTGTTAATCTTTTTTTTTTAATTAACGAAAGCTGAATGAAACATTCATGGCCATACAGTTTGCTCTTTCTTAGTTTTTATGTTTATGTTAATGTGCACTTTAATTTCAGATCTGACATGGATTACTCATCTTGTCTGTTTTGACTTCACAATTTATTTATCAATTATTTGTATTGATCTATCTATCTAGATTATCTATATGAACACATTCATATGGACAGCATCCATTATTTACAATTCACATGGATTTATTCAAAATAAAACAAGAAAAATAAGGGGTCTGAAATAAATAGAAAAAAAATTACTCCAAGCTTGGATGAGGCTTCTGATGAATAAATTCTGATAATAAATAACCAACAATACAAATGCATACACTGTAGATATGATGTATAGTAAATACAAAGTGCTGTAATCACAGTCAATCTACCAGTGGCAGACACACACACACATGTTTGGGCTACATGATATAAATCATTATTCTAATTAGCTTGCTGGGAAGCCAGTTACGGTAACTGCATATGTATACATCATGCTGTGTCGTTCCCAGTCTTTCACACATAATTCATTTTACAAGCTGGACGATTCAATCCTGTTTTTCCCCCATACGACTCAAGGAAGCAGCACGATTCAATTGGATGTTCCCAGGACCCCGTACCCTAGGAAGTAGCTTCTGTCATCTGTCATGTTATTTCTCTTTTCAATGCTTACTACTCTACGCTATGAAAATTTAATGAAATATTGGTGAAATGGTGCTTGGCATAGATTTTGGCCTGCAATCCCTTATTAAAAAGCATTACTCAAATATAAACCCTGCCAAGAGTTGACACAACTGTTCACAGATTAGTCTGTCCAATTTTATTCCAAGAAAATAAGCACTGTCACTACCTCCTCTGTAATGAGTTCATGAAGTTTAACTCAGATATTGAGTTCTTGTTTCAAGTAGCAATTTTATCCATAGGCCGATGTGATACTTTTTCCCAGCATGTACAATCTGTCAGACTCAGCAAATGTATTGTACATAGCCTGATACATAAACAGGACAATCAAACTGCTGTATTGCCTCTAACACTGGGCCTATAAGGCCTGCATGTTCTGACCCAAATCTACTTCTTTAGGTGTCACTATTTCGCAGTTTTCTCTAAATAGCGCATGACTCATTATGTGCCGACGAGGGAACTGACTGTCGAAATTATACGGCCGTTCTATCAATAGTTGTGCGCACAAGAGTAGAAATCTGTATTCGCCTTTGTTGGACGTGATGAATGTCTTGCAGTCCCATCACACAGAAATGGTCAATAACGGTACTTGAGGAGACTGACGTCATTGTGGCGGCACACAGTTGCAGAGATGAAGGGCAGCACCGCAGGGGAGAAGCGAGGAGACAGCGGAGGGAGAGTGGAGAGAAAAAGCGAGAGGGGAGAAGAGCGGCATGACTCATGTAATTGACTGTTGATGACTTCAAACATTGAGACACTTCATGTACAGATACAGGCACGCATTCTCCCACGACAGCCATCCGAAGCAACCAGGCAGAAAGACGAGCGCTAAAAAAACTCGCGCATCTCCGCGAGACACGTAAGCCGATAAAATGTTATTCTGATTAATTGAGCAATCGTGGAATAGTATTTGTGACGCTTGTCGTATTCGAAGTGTTTTTGTTTTTCTGTTTTGTTTTGAGGATCGTGGTCGAGGAGGGGCTTGCACCATCTGTAATGACTCGATTTGCAGCTGTTCTTGGCTGGACGTGTTGAAAAGTATGGAACCGGGTATTTACAGGATTATGTGGCATTGTTGAAATCTGGTTATTTTTTTCCCAGGTGAGAGTGCTCGGGTACTTGTAAAGGATTTTGTATGTGTCCGATATTGTCGCTGCGAGCCGTTTCGCTGCTGGGGGAGGATGTGTTTCCGGGACTTCTCAGCTATAGCGCTTAACCGTGTAAGGATGTGCTACAGCAGTCACGCTCGTGCCTCTATGTCCGTCTCCCTCCATCCGCATCCCCGGCGACTCTGACGGCGCTGCCTGAATATTTTATACGCTGCATGCGGCCAGTAGGTCGCTAGGAGGTGGCGCAATGCCAGGCCAGCTGCGCACGGCTGTACTCGCATATGCTGCACTGTTTCTGGGCTCGTGTCAGGACTGTGCAGGACTCCACGGCAGGACCCGAGGGGACCACGATGCGCAGTCTTCCTCACTATCATCACCTGGTGGAGTGGGACAGCCTGTAGGAGTGTCCCGAGGCCCCCAAAACTACCGCTCAAATCATAGTAAAGACATTAACGATGACATTAATTCTGGCCCAACTGTGCCGAACTACCAGGGAAACCTCAGCTACCCCAGAGCCACAAACAATAACAACAACACCAGCACCAGCAGCGATGGCTCTGCAACTGTGAAAAGACCAAGCTTCACTGTTAGCGGCGAGGACCAGGGTGCGGACAGTGGGGCAACTCTGGTCTGTGCCTACAGGGTTTTGGAGACCGGAGGCAGGGACAAGCTGTGCTTCCGGGCCACACAGCACAGCTTTGCGTGCCAGAGCGGGGCGTGTCAGAAGGTGAGGTCTCCAGGGGGCCAGCTGGTGGCCAACGTGCTGTCCAACGGCAGCGTGCTAATGCAGTGGGGGCACGGGAAAGGACAGAAACGTGAGCGGGCGCAGGATGGGCCAAGAGGAGGGCGGGTTTCGGGGGCCGCAGAGGAGCAGGCAGGCGTACTGAATGCGCCCGGTACAGAAGCTCCAGGAGAAACGGCGGAGTTTGGGGCAGGCAAGAAGAAGAGCCCTTTTGCTACGGGCAGAGCAGGGCCCAGAGGACGTGTCCAGCAGGGCGGGTTCGGGCTGAGCTGCTGGTGGAACGGCAGCTACACGCAGTTCGAATGCGCCGGCGTGCTTCTGGGGGCCAGCTGCAAGGATTACTTGCTGAGCGAGCTGCACGAGAACGTCCCGTACCGGATCTGTCTGCGTCCCCTTCTGCGTCAGCCCCTCCCTGGCAGCGGTGACCATGGCGACGACCCTGGGGAATGCGTGGAGTTCACCGTCTCGCCCTCGGGGATGCAGGACATTGTGATCGCCATGACGACTGTAGGAGGGGCCATCTGTGTGATGCTGGTCATCATCTGTCTGCTGGTCGCTTATATCACAGAAAATATCATGAGCCCTGCTACACAGCACGCTCACACTGCTCCACGCTCTCAGCTCTCTGCACATACACACTCCCATCTCTGAGAGAGTCATCTCACACACAAACACAGACCACTCAAAACTGTACATCTTCTGAGAAAATAAAGAGCAAAACCACACACCTCAGACATGATTTTACAGGCACACACATACTCACACACACACACCTCCGAGACTACTGTTCTGCCCAGGACTTTATTCTGTGGGTGTGCATATTTGTGTGTGTTTGTTTTTTCACTGTGTTTACATCTCAGTCAAACAGGCTGTTTCCCAATGTTAACTGTAATATGATACTGTGTCAGATATGGTAGATGGACACATTAGAACTTAGATGGAAACATAACTTAGAGTGGCAGAGAAATATATAAGTGTATAGATTTTAATAATGACTTAAAAGAATCTGTGAATATAGACTGATATAGAAGTTGTGCTGATATGTTAGCTAGCACCGTAGGTCCATCTCATAACAGACCCTGTACTTTTATGAGTTTAGTTATGATTAGCTCCCATTGGTTCTGAGAAGTATAGGTAGAGTAGGTTCTTAGGCATTTATTTACACTAGAAGTAGGTCTGGAACAATCCTATACTTTAATATTAGCACCCAAAACTAGACCTTCCAAATAATCTTAAAAGCAGATTAAGACAAGCTGAATGGAAACAGTGTAGGCAAAACCTTACTTTTCATGACAGTTATACTTGTACACTGCTGTATGTATCCTGGTTGGTTTGTAGTCTGTGCAATACTGTTCTATACTTCTGTATACTGAACACCTTTCACACCAAATAAAAGTTACAGAGAAAAAGGTTTTTTTTGTTGTGTGCTGGCACTGCAGCAATATGCTGGAATGTTTGATTTTCACTTTTGTCTCTAGATTGAACACATTTTCATTTTTAACATAACATAACGACGAGAACAGGCCATTCAGCCCAACAATGCTCACCTGACTAAATTGTACCTAGTGCACTGATTACCTACAGGCTAGATAGTATCTAACACCATATCAAGCCTGGTCTTGAAAATCCCCAGAGTTTCTGCCTCTACTACGTGACCTGGCAGGCTATTCCACACATTGACTATTCTCTGCGTAAAAAAATTCTTCCTAATGTCAGAATTTACCTTTTGCTAATTTCTATTTATGTTCCCTTGTTCTACTAACAGAACTCAACCTTAAGAATGTCTTGTAAAATGTAAAGATCACTTGCATTGAGTATAAGAGATTTAAGAGTTAGTGATGACACAATTTAAAAATACAGCACATTTTAGTCAATATTAACAACAAAAACAATTCATACCAGGTACATTATCCAGACTAAATCCCAATTTTCTAAGTCTTACATTTGTCTTTATGTATAACAGATAGTGTATTTTTTGGGGGGTAATTTGACCACTTGTTCAATACAATAGACCTGAAACAATTGCC
Source organism: Anguilla anguilla (assembly GCF_013347855.1). Taxonomy (NCBI): domain Eukaryota; kingdom Metazoa; phylum Chordata; class Actinopteri; order Anguilliformes; family Anguillidae; genus Anguilla; species Anguilla anguilla. The sequence continues at coordinate 32,703,996 of NC_049213.1, read as the reverse complement.
ATAATTTTCTGTGTTAGCAATGGATGCCATATTATTAACAAATAAAAAATGCAATGAATACATTGCCGACTTAAATTAATAGTTTAGATTCGGATGTTTTTTGTGGCTGTTTTTATATTCCATTTTGTTTCAGGATTCACAGCATGATCCAAGGCCTGAATTTATCTGAAGAGAACAGAAACAGCCTTATATTCCCTGTTGCTTTGAGACACAAAGCACAGGCTATGTTGTATAACTGGTAGCATTTACAGCCTACAGCCATGAACAATGATGAGACAGCTGCAGCAATCAGGAGGAAAGAGTGGGAGAACATGCACTGTGCATCTGTCCCACAATCTGAATCAGCTGTAACCAGAAAAATTCATGATACAGGGACAGAACTATGAAACATGGCTGTGTGGGGTCTGTTAAATTGTCAAAAATTGAACAGACTATGCGTTTACAATTGTGAACTATATGAAGACCGTACTTATTGTACATTGCTTTGGATAAAAGCATCTGCCAAATAAATGTAATATAATGTAATGTCATGCACAGAACCTAACAACCATTCTTAGTAAGCATGATTTTCTATTGGGATACTTTGCAGAAGAAAGATGTTTACAAGCAGAAAGTATCTAACTATGAAGGACAATACCCAGGGCTTTCCTTGCTCAAGAGTTGGACTGAGAAACCATGGAACTGAGGACACTGTTATAACTGTGGAAAAAAAAAAAAGCAGTTAGATGTTCACACAGATTCCAGTCTTTCAATTTATTTAGTCCTCTGCCTACCTATGAAGATGGACCAGAAGTGTCCTTTGAACATATAGTGTTCAAATATTAAATACTGGTTCTGTTCACATGATAGAGTACCGCAAACATCACTCATTTTTCTCTGTTTCAGAGCCACTTACAAGTTCCAATGGCAGTGACGTAAGATCCCAGCCCTCAGCCACCCTATGTATGCTGGTTTTCATTTCAACCATTATTACAATTGCATAATTCGAGCAAGATCACATTATGTCAGAAATAGCAAGTGCTATATGTGCTATATAGCAAATGATTTCTTTATAAATTAGTTGCATTAGTTCCTTAGTGTTGATATTTTTTAAACTATATAACATTACAAATTCTGCCATTTTTGTACTTATATTCAGATGAGCAACCTAAAAAGGATTATTATGCTGTAAATATAGCTGCTCTAAAATACGTAAATCCAGTAAAATATCATGTTTGCTTGTCTTCTCCCCTATTTTGTATTGTTATATTCATGTCCTTGATTTTTTGGTCTTAACCAGAGACTCAAGACTCATTTTAGTTTCCTTAAAAATATGTGGCTCTGGCTGATAAGTGTGATAAGTTGCATAAGTGTTCACTTTTTTGTATGACTGCAAAAAGTCCATCAAAGCGCAATATACAGGCTTCATAGATAAGATCCATAATAAATAAAATACTGTATACTTAAGTCATGACATAGTATAGCATTCAGAGGATATTTGGCCCGATTTGTATAAATATTGCACATAATTTTGAGTGTAATTGCTTTTAAAAATAGACGTTTCCAAATAATACTCGAGCGCTGACATACAAATGCGCCATTTGAGGAATTTAATGTACTTTGTGACGTGACGTGTATACTGTGGTAAACATGAAAAAGACATGTTTATCCTCAACAGCACCGAATTCCTGGTGAAGCCTGCTGGGCCAATCACCGAATTTTGGTGAAGCTTTGAGCCAATCACAGCCAAACACGTTGAATATATGTGTCATTTTAAAATAAATTAACCAGACAGTAGAGGAAAACAAGAGGCCTTTGCTGGGATTGGTCTTCGTTGTGCTTACATCCCTGCAAAGCCCTGCCCCTCTTTGTGAGCGACGTTTGTCCTTAAATACCTTCCGCCATTTTGAAGAACATTTCTTCTTCCTCGAAGAGAGCAGGGATAGTTCGTCGATCTCGAATTTAACATACATCAAATCATTATATTCGGAACTTTATAGGAAAAAAAGAACATAGCTGTACATTAATTTTTAGGTAGTGTCCGCTTACAACTATTTTCCCCACGCTTTTTTCCTAATTGTAGTTAGATTGTCATTCGGAAGAAACGCTATGCCGAGTCACCCGCTGCGCGTGGCGGTGGTGTGCTCGAGCAACCAGAACCGCAGTATGGAGGCGCACAATATTCTCAGGTAACGGAGCAATACTAATTAGAACAAAGCTACAGGATCGTCCTGGGAACGCCGTCAGATGTTGCGCACAGACTGGCCAGATCTGGTTTGCTAGATAACAAGCGAGATCGATAGCCAGTTAACGCTAGCTAGCTGCGTAGCTGGCTAAACAAGCAAAATGGACTGTTGACAGCTGTTACTCAATTGGATTGTTTATTTGTGCAAAAGTAGTTGCTAACGTTAGGTACTTACGTTATACATATAGCAAGTTATATCTACTAACTAAATCTGCCTGCCGTTTGTACGAACTGGGGGGCAACAAAATCATTCTTTCCGTCGTGTTTGACCAACTACCCGGAAGCAACGCGACCATGAATCGACGATACTTGGATAATACCCGGAAACCCTCAAATACTCAAATCTACCAACATAACATAACTTACGATAGTTACACTGAACACTTTTTTTGTATATACAAGTGTAAGTCACTAAGGAGAGTGTTTTATCTCCCGTTTTTGGGTGATTGATAGCTGGACTAAACGAAACATGCCTAGAAATGGCGAACAGAATATATAGACGTTGTTCCTTGGTGACATTAACGTATCAACTGGAGTACCTATCCACTATCGAGAATAATGTTCTTCAGTTAACCCAGCAAAATCAAGCCAATAGCTAACAATCGATGACATAGCGCAGTCACCTGGCGCTTCATAACTCTGCAAATGGTTTAATCTCGAACTCTTAAAGATTGAGTAAATGTGAAGTTTTGTACTGTCTATGGTTGATTGTTGCTACTGCTATTTAAAATAAGGTAAGGATATTCACAGTTCGTCATTTAAGTTGGTGTGTGATCAGTATATTAAGCTGAGGAGTTTGGTTGCTGTGACTAGTGACTTGTTTAATAACCTTACCGTCTACCAATGTTTTTTTCTGAGGATAAACAGGGCACTGGAAGCTGTACATCACTGACTTTCTCAATCTCTTCTTCCCCTGCTTGTTCTTTGTTCTCGCTATTGATATCTCTTCTCTTCTCTCTGTCCCCCCATCCTCCTTTCCTGTCTTTATCCCTGCATGGTCTGTCCTACCCTCTCACTACAGCAAGCGTGGTTTCGAGGTGCGGTCATTCGGGACCGGGACCCACGTGAAGCTACCAGGCCCAGCACCAGACAAGCCCAATGTGTACGACTTCAAAACTACTTATGAGCAGATGTACAACGATTTAGTGCGCAAAGACAAGGAACTGTATCCCCTGCACTTCACACGCTAATCCACACACAGTCAACCTGGCCTACGGCCACGATCAGTGCCATCTTGCCTGTCTCTTTGGAGAAAAGACTTAAGGAAATGGGAGGTATTGAAGGAGGCAGGGCAAGAGGAAGAACATGAGTCAGAAATTAAGGAGGCATTTGTTATTTCCCTCTTGATTTTGGAAAAACGTGTAATTATTACATCAGTCTTCACCATGCACCGGGCAGTATGTTAACTGTTATATCCACATTCAGCATGATTGTATGCTGGGATATGGTGAATCGGGGCAATGGCCATGAAACCTTTTGATTGAAACTATTTTTTTATGATTAGTTTGACTTTTCTGTAGGTATGTTGTGAGGACAGTGTAGTGTTGAGTTTTGACCATGCCAAATCCAGAGAACTATACATGAGGTGTCAAGCACATTTCAAGTTCAAGTTTCTTTTATTACCACATGGCTAAGCTGGTGGAATTAATACCCACTTGGAGTACGACAGAGTGGAGGGTCCTAAACTACAGTATAGGCAGAACTCCTCTGTAACTCAGTTAAAGCAGTGTCATTTTATAAAAAGAAGAAAAACCATAATGTACACTGTCACACACGTGCTGTAATTAAGGGGACATGAAGTTTAGGTAAGTGCTACTACATCGGTCAGGAACCACACCAGTGCTCGCGTCTGACTAAAGTTCAATATATCTTGTATAGTTCCAGGAAAAATAAGAGCCTGGATTGTGGTTACCAAGATGAAGTTTGAAGATTTGGGTTTTTATTCTGTCTGCGAGTGGCCAATGGTGGTGTTCTGAAAGGTGTAGGGAGCTCTCTTAATCTATTGGGTGGGCTGGGGGGGGTGGCGACGCTCCAGAGAGAAATGGCTGCTGGGTGACTGGAGGCTGCAGAGAGAGGTCAAGCACAAGTTTAGGGTTTCACAAGAGCATTTAAATGAAGGATAGCCGTTCCTGTTGACGCCTGGTAGGCCAGATCCAGCTATAAACGGTATGTAATGGAGAGATGAGCAGTAAATGTGAAATGTGAATAATTTAGTAGGCTGTAGACAATGTTCCTATTAAGCAGTAGATATTTGGGAGTGCAGACAAGGAGGCCAGAAAAGATACCTGTCAAGGCCGGACAAGATAAGGCTCTGAACTTGAAGCAGAATCGATGTGTGAGAAACAGGCGGGTGTTTCAGACGTAGAGAAGAATGAATGCAGCAATGGGCTGCTGACATTAGTGGAGATTATGAATTCCTGGTAACTAGAGCTGGATCTTTCAGAAGTGTGCTGGAAGTGAGGCTTGCAAAATGGAGAGGTAAGATGGAAAAAAATAAGCAAGATAAATTTTAAATGTTTTTTTTTTTTTTTAAAACAAAATCACTGAATTTCTTTCATAACTTTAAACAACCTCACAGAACTTCTGGTGGGGAAACCCTAACGCATGTGTATCTATTTTTCATTTGGTGTTCGTTTCCAAGCGAGTAACAATAGGAGAAATGAGGCGCGTGCCTTTGCTCTGTGGCCTGGGCACTTCCCTTGTTTGCAAACACCTTCATGAAATCTCATTTTTGTGATTAATAGTGTTCACCACTGGGGGGCAGTGTTGTGTAGGTGTAGGATACCATTTAGAAATGAATTAGAAGATGGCAGATTCAAATCCCTGGTGCGATGCCAGTTCTTTTGATAAAGGTCCTCGTGTTAAATAGTGTGTGCAGTTTCAGTTTTGTAAATGGCTGGGGTGGTTTGATAATTTGCCTTAGCAAATGTAAGAGTGGCAGTATTACTCAACAAACTGCAAGTGAGCACACACGATGTGCGGACCGTGCTGCACTATGAACCTTGCACTACATTTTCTACATGTCACGGCACATTGTACGAGTGTGTGAACAAGCAGTTTCATAAATAGCAAACTGTTTTTAACAGGCCTATTTTAACTAATTGGCTAGCTCCCTGATGAGCTAAATTTTTTTGAGTTTGTTTTTAAACAGTCCCAATTTTCTCTTTGTTTTACAGGATAGAATAAAGCATTGATGGCTTAGAATCAAGTGAAAAATTAAGACATACTGCAAAATGGAACCCTCTAAGCCATATAGCAAGGTACAGGTGTGAGTTATTAATCTAAAATTGCAATATATAAAACCTATTGTCATTGGAGGATTTAAGTGAAATATAAAATAAACATTTCAATTTATCAGCATTACTAACTACAGTTTTTTTTAAATGATTTTGAACTGGCATGAGCAAGTATACCTGTGGAAGTGTGCATGTATTTTGATGGCATGTAAAGTTTTACTGCATAACAGTGCATTCAACTTGCTCTGACACTCTGACCTTTATTGAAAGGCATTCAAACTGCTTTTAGCAGTCAGATCTCCACTTTGCAGCATGGATTTTGAAAGAAATTCAATTGGTCATACAGTGGATAGTGGACCTGATCTCTTAAATCAGGTCCTCAGCTTTATAAAGGAGGGACTGGTGTGGGTGCATGTTTTTGTTCCAAGCAAGCAGTTGCACACCTGATTCTACTAATCGACTACTGGAGTCTTTGCTAAGGACCTTGTTTAGTGGAATCAGGTGTGCTGCTGCTTGGTTGAAACAAAAAGGCAGCACCCACAACGGCCCTTTCTGGATAAGGTTGTGCTCCCCTGCCTTAAACGATTGAAGGCGGTGGTACTGAGCCTTTGTTTGCTTGTTTTTGTGCGTGTGCACTTTCTCAGCTGTTGGTCTGGGCGGTGAGCTGAAACCCTTTGTTGCTGCATATTTCTGTGTTTTTGGCAAGTGATGCATCTGAATGCGTTCTCACTTTTTGTTACAGCATTTCAGTTATTGCTTGAAATGCACATAGCCTTAGCAGTGTTTGTCATTGTCTTAAAAAAATGCTATGTTGCTGCCCCAGAATGGCATGATTATAATGTGTTCAAAACTGCATACTGTGCCATCTACAGCAAAGAATTGATATATACACAAACAACAGGTATACTGGTTTGTGGATTGGAAAAAAAACGTTTTGCGGTTTAAAATGTAATGTTACTTTCGTAGTATATTCATGATTCTTTAATTCACTTAAAGCCAAGAGAATGAAATAGATTAGCTAAGTTATGCCTTCCTTCATCTGGGAAACATTTGTTTTTATACTTTTCCAAACATTGCTGACGCAATCGTCATTCACTTGTTACACCCAGAGATGTTGCATCCAAAATTAAAATGGGGGAGGCAAATCTTGTTAATTTTCTACCGTTTGCATGATGGAGAGGTGACTCAGTTGGCACTTTTCTTTAGCTATTCTGGCCCTTCAGCTGTAAAGAAGGGAGCTAAACAGACCAAATGAAATGAAATGGACATGTTCCTGAACACCTAACGGTCACAGTACACATTAGTTGTAGCTGGGATGGAACCGTATTTAATCAGCAGCTCAGTGACATAAGTCGGTGAATAATAAAATACTCCTTTTGGAATTTGCTAAACCTCATGTTCATCTTGTTCTGTTTGAAATGTACGTTGCTTTTCCAATACCAAAGCTCGTTTTCAAGCGGCCTAAATGCAGAACAGTAAGCAGCCCCTGTACATGAATCCCAAAACGTTGTCAATCTCCTTAATTTTATCTATTTAGTCTGAACTGAAGCCACCAGTCCCCCCCGCCCCCCCAATTCTGTGTGGTGTGTGAGAGTGAATGTGGAGGTGTGGGTTAAGAGTGGACACGGGGGCGGTGGCTTAGGAGAGATGGGGGGGGGAGACGGTACAACACTGAAGTAGCCCCCGCACTGACAGCTTGATAAGTTAACCGTGTGCTTCGCTACCCTGAATACAGAATACAGAAAATTGTGGGTGGGCGGATTTATCCTACAGCTTCCTTGGCAAACATAAGAAAGGTGGTTAGGCAGCAGAACACATGACCTGTGCTATCTTTAAATGTGTAAAATGCTGATATGTGTAAAAAAATCTGGGAAATCTGGGGTGTTTGTTTATGGGAGACATGTCCCGAAGTTATGGAGTCTGTATGGTCATGTAGGTATAGGCATTAGTGTTTCTGTTGTCAGGGTGTCAGTGCAGGAGAACATGGTGTGGGAAGTAGCAGAGAGAAAATGGGTTTTTAAGATTGCAGAGTGCCTTCGCTGAGCAGCTAAAGAAACTGCCCACGTTTGACTCCTGGAGCAATAACGATGTTACTTAATGGTCTTAATACTCAGTCTTTCACATCCCTCTTAAATCATATACGTAATTGAAGAATTGGATTTATTGGCAAGATATTGACAGTTTAGTAAATTGGTAAATATTAAAATAATTGATAGTGCTCGAATACTGCTGGTCTCAGATAAAAGTTTTGGTTGTTTGTATTGGTAAATGTGAACCCCAGCACAAACATCAGTATTAACTCTAACCACGAAACGTGCAATCGAAAATGTGGATAAAAAATTAAAAAAATGACTTGGCTAGCAAAATTAAAATTCATATTTATTTGAGACTGGGTACTCCCACATTTTTAGGAGAATGAAGCCTTAAAGACCCAAGAGGTAGTGGTCTGGGTGGTTCCTGCCGTTTCCTTTCTTTGCCAGGCTGTGTCTGAGGCAGAGCTGTGAGGGGTGCATAATTTCGATGGTCAGGTGGGGGAGCTGTTGGATGAGATGTGTGGCAGAAGGGAGTTGTGATTTTGTGCAGAAGGGTGAGGAGGGATTAGTTCACACTGACACAGTGCTACAGTCCCCATGTCAATCACCCCCTCTTAACCAGAGCTCCTGGAATTTTCTAGCTTTTCGGAATCTAGTGTATTTGGAACACCTCTTTCAAAGGATTTAGTTCCTTGGTCTATTTTTAGTTTTTAGAGTGTCGATGCTTTGTTACAGTGATCTTCATTCTTGGTCCTGGTGGGCTGCATAATCTGCTGGTTTTTGTTCTGACTCAGCACTTAATTGATCAATTAAAGCAGTTAATTGCACAGCTGACTCCTCGCCTCCCCTGCTTTCTTGGGTCTGAATTGATTGCTGATATTACGACAAAAGCAAAAAAAAAAAAAAACCTGCAGCCCGCCAGGACAAGTAATGAGGATCACCGCTTTACTATATTTATCCGATCTGAATTCTGCCATTAATTTTTATTGTTTGAAAATAAAAGGAGGTTCAAAGTTCTCAAAAGAGCTCACCTGTGTTGGGTGTGTTGAGCAGGAATGAGATGCAATGAGATGTGGCAGTTCAGTGTGGACAGGAGCCCGTTAGTGACTGGCCTGCTTGTGTATGCGTGGTTTACCTGTGCAAACAACTGGTGAAGTTAAAAATCAAGCTTTTTTTTTTTTTACCCTCCTTAAGGTTGCATAGTATTTTGTAGATGAAGAAAGCAAAAGTATTTGATTTCTTATGTGGAGGCAGTAGACTTTTTTTCCCCCTTGATTTCTGTTGACTGAATTGTAGCGGCATTGCTTTGGGTTACAGTAATGGATGGTCTCATTGTTTTTTCTAGTATGCTTTTTCGTTCTTCCTAATGATCATCACAGTTATTTGTGCAGATATGTAACTGTTGCTAGTCAGTGCAGTATACCCTTTTCAGTCCAGTATTTGTATGTATGGTAAAGTGCTAGCACAGTCTTTGGGATCTGTTTTGTTTGTTAAGTTTGTCCAACTGTAGCACCTGGCTTTGTAAATAATTCTTGCGTTCTAGTTTTTTTTGGTCACTGGATTGCATTGCGTGTGCGTGTATTTGGTTTCTCGTTTTGGACTCCTTGACCCGCGCCGGGCTCAGATACACGCAGAACGGCATCCTGCACATGCTGGACCGCAACAAGCGCATTAAGGTGCGGCCCGAGCGCTTCCAGAGCTGCAAGGACCAGTTCGACCTGGTGATCACCTGCGAGGAGCGGGTCTACGACCAGGTGCTGGAGGGTAAGAGAGAGAGAAGTCCGTTGCAGCACTCTATTGTCCTTACAGCCCAGAAGCAAAAATATACAAAAATGAGATTTACTGTTCGACAATAAACAACTTCTGAGAGTGGTGGGGACACAAAAAATGTGTTATGTTATATATGTTCTGTATGCACTGTTTCTTGAGAATGTAATGGAGAAAATGCAAATAAAAACACTGGTTAGTGAAAAAAACATGCAGTGTACTGTGTTCAGAATTCACATTTTTGAAAACATGACAACAAGAGCGTGAGCTCTGACTGCAGTCGGTTTCAAACAGACATCTTCCTTTTGTCTGGGTTTATTCACCATGTTCAAGTTAAATGGGAAGTTAAGTTAACCTGTAGTCAGCCTCCCTGTACACCCTAGTCATATTCCTGCCTTTTTGTTTTGTTGCATTTTTGTTCCACTGCATGACTCACACCAGATAACCACATGGATACTGATGCTGCCATCTTGTATACTCCCCTTCCCCCCTGCCCCCTTCCCCTCCCAGACCTGAGCTCCCGGGAACAGGAGACCTTCCAGCCAGTTCACGTCATCAACGTGGACATTCAGGACAACCACGAGGAGGCCACGCTGGGCGCCTTCCTCATCTGCGAGCTTTGCCAATGCGTGAGTTCTCCTGCTGAGCGTGCCTCCCCCCCCCCGCCCCCTCCCCCCTTTTGGGTTCGGGTGTGATGGGGCCTGGCTGGACCTGTGCGGGGCTGCCTGTGATCTCATGCGTTCACTTCAGTGCACTGCAGCGAGGGCTCCATTGTAACGGACTTTATTCTGTCGGTGGGCACATCGGATTGGAAATGAGGGTCGGTAACGCTGGCCGTTTTTTTAACCTAATTGCCACATTCATGCGCATTGTGGTGCAAAAACCACACGCCGTGTCATAACACGAGTGTGGCCGCTGACTCACTCAAATTATGCTAATTATGCTAACGAGGTAATTCATTAAGTGTGTGTTTGAAGGCGATTTGATCAAAATGTGTGGCGGCACGCTAATTTAGTAGAGGTTTGTGTACCGATTTCTGACATTCTGGTAGGGACTCACAGCCCAGTTAATCCTGACTATTGCAAAGGATGGTGCAGTGTTAAGCATGTTCGGGGGGGGGGGGGGTTGTTAATGCACTACCCATTGTCCAATGTGCAATACTAAGCAAAAAGCCCTGAAATTACATACAGGAAAGGACTTTATCGTGGGTGTCAAAAAAAAAAAGGTCCAGCTTGCGGCAAAGCAGTTGGTCATACGACGAGATGAAACGCGGGCCTGCCGAAATGAAATGCTGCTTGATTTTTCTGCGTCCGCTGCCGTCCTGTGCCTAGAAGTGACTTTCCTAGAAGGATTTTTATGGCTTCTTTTTCCCACCGCCGGTCAATACATTTGTGTGGTTTTTAAGATGGGGCATCCTCTAGATGCTTTATCAAATTAATACGTTTTAGTTGTCATGTGCCAACCTTACCTCAGTGTTCAATTTCAGAGGAGGCTGCCAGAGTGAGTAAGATGTGTTGGGCGGTTGCGTCTGCTTTGTTGGGGTAGAAGGCTGCCTGTGTCTTGGACTGTGTCTCAGTGAGAAGTGGTGGGGAGAAGGTGGATGCTGAATTGATTTATTTATTTTACTCTTGTCTCTCACTCTCTCCCCCTCTCTCTCCCTCTCTCCCTCTTTCTCTCTCTCTCTCTCTCTCTCTCTCTCTCTCTCCCTCTCCCTCCCCTCCCCTCCCCTCCCCTCCGTCTGTCCCCCTCAGATTCAGCACACCGAGGACATGGAGAACGAGATGGACGAGCTGCTGCAGGAGTTTGAGGAGAAGAGCAGCCGGCCCTTCCTGCACACGGTCTGCTTCTACTGAGGCGCGCGCGGCCCCCCTCCGCGGCAGGCCCACGCCCACGCGCGGCACGCAGCCCGCACCCGCCGCCTCACACGCACCCCCACCCCCCCCCAAACCTGCAGAAGCGCCCCTAGCGTCCCGTCGCCTGGCAACCCGGCTTAAAAAGCGCCCGAGCGCGGAGAGGTGTGGGGAAACGCTGGTCCTGGCCGTGTGCTCCCTGCAGGGCTGTACAGAGTCCGGCCACATCGCTACGCGGGTTACCCTCACACTCATTCACACGGTGAAGCCCCTCATATAAATACACACACACACACTCTTACATGGTGAAGCCCCTCATATAAATACACACACACACACTCTCACATGGTGAAGCCCCTCATATAAATACACACACACACACACACACTCACACGGTGAAGCCCCTCATATAAATACACACACACGCACACTCACTCACATGGTGAAGCCCCTCTTATAAATACACACGCACACACACACTCACACAGTGAAGCCCCTGTTATATATACACACGCACACACTCATACACATGGTGAAGTCTCTCTTATATATACATGCACACTCTCTCTCACACAGTGAAGTCCCTCTTATATAATACACACAGTCAAAGACACACACTCTCTCTCATACACACACACACACGGTGAAGTCCCTCTTATATACACGCACACACACACTCTCACACACACACACATACACACTCTCTCTCTCACGCACGCACGCGCACACACACACACACACACACACACACTCTCTCTCTCTCACGCACACGCGCACACACACAGTGTGTCCACCCTCCCACTCTAGCCGGCCAGGGTTGAGCAGACACAGAGGTGATTGTGTTCTGTCCTTCTCCCTCTGGTTAGTCAGCAGGTCATCCCTCTCTCTCTGTCTCCTTTCCTCATGCTGAGATGGCCCCATCCAACTATTAAAACCACTGACCCATGCACCCTTCCCCTAAAGAAAACTTATCTTCATGACAAAATCAGTGCCCCCCACTCTGGAGCTAAAGTGGGGGGGGTTGGGGGTGGGGGGGTTAGTGATCCCTTGCACAGCTTTCATGGCAGAGCAACTTGGGTTCCCTTTCACCTTGAAATAATAGATTGGATGACGGTTAATGCTCTGTTTGATTTGTTTACATAATTATTCTTTATTTGGAAAAAAAAATCTTTTTTTTTTTTTTGGAGTAGGACAGTAGAGGTGGTGAGGAGTGTGTGCATGTTTGCATCTGCGGAAGTGACTTGAGTGGGGGAAGTGTGTGTGTGTGTGTTGAAATTAACTAATAATGAACAACCTTAAAAACCTCAAGGTTATAATCTCACCTTTATGATTGCTATCATTTTGAATTCTTGCAATTTACTGCTCTTTTCAGGAGATGAGTGTTTTTTTGGGGGTTTTTTTTGTTTTGTTTTTTTGTAAATTTAAAATTGTAGAGAAATTATTGCAAGCAGTGAGGTAAAGTCCAGAGTGCCTGTTCTTCTGTCTGTAAATAATATAAATATTAAATAGGAATAAAAAAAATCTCTTGGAACAAATTCTGAGTTTGTGTTTTTGAGTTGAACGTGTTCCCATTTATGGTCTTGGGAGTCATGCAGACTACTGCACTTAATGAACCTCGAATCAAATCCCAGTTTTATTGTCATGCGTTACAAAGACAATTTATACCCATTGCTGCCAGGCTTTCACCCCCACTGGCACTGCGATAATGCCCCACCCCCCTCCCCCCACACCAAAAAATGCAAATGCAATGCAAATTAGGCTGATCTGCAAAGATAAAAATATTGAATATGAGGTAGTCCATAGTGAGAGGAAATTCCAATGGCATTGTTAACCCCTACTATTTTGAAAGTGACTTGGGACATTTAATGATCACGTTGAGTAAGGACCTCTGTTTCACACAGGTCCAGGTCATTATATTCTTGGATGACTTGGAGGAGACTGGTGCTGGTTGGCACAGGGGCTGGTTGGCACACAGCTGTTTTCTGGTCCTTTGTAGGTCACCGACACAAAAATGTAAAATTTAAATGTTTGTTTTCTTGAACTGCAGTCATGTATCGTTACAACATTTGAAAAAGTACTCACTTTTTTGTGAGGCAAACATTTCATTTTTGTAGTATTGAGAGTAAAAAAATTGCATTCACTCTAAATGAATCATTAAACTATGTTAGAAATATTGGAAATCCATTACTTACTGTTAGTAGAGATAGAAATTAGCTACATTTTGATATAAGATTTGAAAGTATGATGATTGATGTTAGCTGGGTAACATCATATTATCACAGAGTCGGGTCCCAATGTGAGCAGGGTTGGTTGGCAGAATTTTAAAATGTTATAGTTCAAAAGAATAAAGCAACTAATAGAAATCAATTTTAACATTTTATTTTATTTTTTTAACAGAAAACATGAATATTCAATTGAATAAATATGAAGTGGAGTTGGGTTGGTTGGCACAATTATTTTAGGGCTGTACAAACCAACCCTGATATAGGCATGTTTAATATATGTACAGGCTAATGCCAGCGTGTGAGGGGGACCTTCATGCACTATATTGTAGTTTCTGTCCCATTAGTCGCGCGTGCACACACACTCCAAAAGCCTGTGCACACACACAGAAACAGAGAGGGGAAAGAAAGGGACAAAGATAAAAGGAGAAAGTAGTAGGCCTATAGGTACATGCCATTTTTATTGATTAACTGGTTAAAAATGTTTGGTTTCAACATGCCCTATTTTATAAAATACATGTCATATTTTATAGAATTATTGATTATTTGTGTTTTCTGGTTCTTATTGGAATTAAATGTTGAAAATAGTTTATTTTGGTTTCTTCATTCTTTGTAACTATAGCATTTTAACATTATACCAACCAACCCCATAACATGTGCCAACCAACCCTGGTTCGAGCTTTAATTATTAGTCACCTAATTTTAGAAAACATTTGTGGTCATTAAATCATATTGGAATATTCTATAAATAAATATAAGTTATGCCAGAGAAAAAAAACGGCAAAGAGTGAAATGTGTGCCAACCAACCTCGGTCTCCCCTACGTGTACTACCCAGGTATTTCGTTAATTACGCCAATTACGTTTCCTAACTGGCACATACCAATGCCGGTTCACTTGCATAGGCTATTACATTTTAGAGCAATATCTTTTTTGTTTCTTTAGATCTGGAGTCATATTGCCTGTTTATTACACGATTGGACCTAGCGTCCTTCAGCTATGGATGGCTTCCGTTGCCGGGTTTCCCCGCCTCGTGCGAAAGCCACGCCCCCAGCTGCGCACCAAGTGTCGCCTTCCTACCTAATTACTGTGCAGCTCAGCTGGTGGACGGCAGATTGGACAGAAGAAAGGCCTGGCAGCGCGCCCTTTGGAGGACGAAAGCTAGAATCCGCTCTCCTGAATTGATAGATGACTTTGTAGCTACGGGTGCAGGGGCCTTACAAATACGATTGGCAAATTGGGAGAAAAAGAAAGAAAATGACTATTTAATGGGGTTAAACGGAGTCCTTTAAGTGGTTTAGACCTCGCAATCTCTTTTTGGTGAAGGAAGAGAATGACAACATAGAAAAAATACCCCTTGCAACTTTGTTGAACCAAAGAAAGTCAAAATCAGTCATAATAATAAAAAATGATGCCCTACCTGTAATAAAAGAATAGGCTACGTGTAAACCTTACGTGGATATCAACTGGGATATGAAATATGTACCTATTAAATCAGCCAAACAAAGAACATTCATTAGACAGCCTGATACCTTTTTATTTATAGCATGTGCTACCTCACTGTATAGGCTTTGAATCTTAGAAGGCTAGAAATATAGGGAACAGGCTCAAGAAGCAAGCAGTTACCGTTGCAATAACGCACCCATCTATTCAGCAAGCTGTAAATGCTTTGAGACACAGACTGTTCCTTAAAAAAGGCATCCCATCAGTCTTTCTTCATCCCGCACCCCTCTCGTAGGAGTGAATAAAACAGGATGCAGCTATCACAAGAATGACGTGGATACTGGGAAATTGCATCGCATTCCTTCACAGCGTATCGACTAACGTGTTACAAGCCGTCATTGGCGACAGTCTGGTGCGGTGGCCGCAAACGAAGCTGACGAGAGAATAAATTATGCAGCTGAAGGGACGTCTTTGACAACTGACGCCGTATTTCTCGCAATAGAATTAGCATCAAAATATCTCAGCCTCTAAGGGCTGTCTTTACCGACGAAAGGGGATTTTAAAAAATTTAAATGGGCTCCGTAAAAAATCGCATAAGGACAATTAAGAAGTCGGGATGCTTTCACACCTTGATGCATTAATACTGCTTGAACGTCAACACTTAATGAAAACGATTTTGTCTAATATATACAGATAATACCGATTTGAGACAATGTCTTAAGCTTGGCTATAAAACAGCGTTATAAACACACCTCACCTCTGTCCTCTCGTATTCATGAGATGGACAGTGTCTGATATTTCCCTACAGGCTACATCTCGCACGAAAATACATCAGTAAACAAATAACGCCGGTTGGGGGAATGTTCCTTCATACAACACACGTCTCCAAGGTTTGGTCCATCTGTCGGTACCCGAAAAGCTCAGTTCATTTTTCTTCCGTGTGTTTGATGGAGCAATCGGCATGTAAGTGAATGGGCTGCTGTCGTATACACACGAAACCCAGCCCTGCTGAGTGGTGCAGCATACAAATCTGAACTGCAATGTCAGAGAGAGAGAGAGGGAGAGAGGGAGGGGGGTGAGAGAGAGAGAGAGAGAGAGAGAGTGAGAGAGAGAGAGAGAGACGGTTTACCGGGTCACGCTTATCTGGAGAAGGTGGGATCGCATCAATTTTCGTTTCCCTTTTATTTATTTGTGCATAATATTTTGAAACCTGAAAGAATAAAGCATAGGCTAGGAACGAGCTGCAATGTATAGCCTATCCAACTATGTGACCTTTGATAACTCAAACGCAAATACGCACGCACTGGTATTCGGTTGAAGACGCTCTCGAATGCGATGGCGAGAATATGAAGATGGGCCATGGATATTTGTGTGCCTCACGGCGCTGATGCAGCTGCTGTTGCCTGGTTTTGAGTGGACTGCAGGGAGGGAGGATCCGGTTCCGACTCGATCCAGCTGGCATTTCTGTCTCCACTAGGCTAGAACCGGGGAAAATAACGACAACCAGCTAACCGACACCCTTTCACTAAAAACCAGCGAGGGGAAATGAATAAGAAATTAGCCAATTTTCTTATAAATCGATGAATTGATTGACTAATCAATCAATTTACTAAGCGGGGGTATCACGGACTCCTAGTCCACGGATGGTAGGGGCAGACCGGGACAGAGCCGTGGCAATCCTGCGCTTTTCTCTCTCATTCGCCCTTGCTGAGATTTTTTGAATGGTCTTTGAGCGCAGCGGAATAAATAATCATTACAGTGCTGGTACTGGAGAGAAGGCCACCTTCTCCAACGCGGTTCTGCCGGGATCTGACAAGCAGAACTCGATAGCACACTCGGTGCAGTTCTGTTCATTGGAGTCTAATCGCCGCAGCGCCGGACTGGGATCTCAGGAGAACTGTAAGTGCGTGTGTGATCGAGGGGGAAGAGGGCCACCTCAACCTTATGCCGCCAAGAAGCGAACCCCGAGCTGGCTAGCCCAGGGGGACGGTTAGTCAGGCACAGTGAGGGAGCCTCAATGAGCGTCTTTTCCCTGGACGGAGTGTCAGCTCTGAGCCCAGCAAGATTCTTTGGCTAGGCGAAGAGGGCGAGAAGGAGAAGGAAAGGCGAGTTTGGAAGTTTTGATGCATATGATCTCAACGACCATGATCTTTATGATTCTTGGGGCTTCTGTTGTAATGGTAAGCGGATTTTCTTTTCCTTTTTACATTTCCATCCCTCTTAACTATACACCCTTATGAACCGCTTACGTTTCATAATGTTCTGAAAAATATTAGAAATTAAATAAATAATTTAGCACATAAAACAGCCACAGGATAAAAACGACAAATAGCCAACATGTATGCTTGGCAGCTGTACCCAGGTGAAACATTAATAGGTTATCAATTATGAATCACTAAAAATAACCCAAGACTAAACTGTTTCAGTGGGGCCACATTTGCCCTGTAAATGTTATGATTGACTACTGATGTTTAATTTTTCTACCACAAACTGCTTTGCGAGGACGTATAGCGGTTGTTGTCGGATTCTCTCCTGTTTTGTCCCAGTTGACACGAATGCTTCTTTTCAGGCGATAGCGTGTTTAATGGACATGAACGCACTACTGGATCGCTTTCACAACTATATCTTACCACATTTACGAGGAGAAGACCGCGTCTGTCATTGCAACTGCGGAAGGTAAACGAAACAAACAAAAACGAGTGAATGTGTTTGCAAATAAGGCACACAATAAGACAGTATGAATGTTTTATATATGCACACAGAGCCTACGGATACGTGTTTGTTTGTGTGGGGGAGTCAAACGCACAACCTGCGAAATATTTATATTGCTGAAGACTTACATACTTCGTATTTCACACAAAGGCGCCCTGTTTGGATTCCAAATATTGTGTTTGCTTATTATTTATTATGTTGCAGCGTCCGTTGGCTTTTACGCGCGATCATATGTAGATGGTTGGAAGCGATACGCCCTAATAAGAAAAGGCTAACGCTTTCGGTTTGTTGTTCTTGGTGTCTACAGCAAGAAAATTCTCCTTGAGCTCTCTGCCTGACTCGAATACATTCCTCCGTATTAAGGTGTGTGTGTGTGTGTGTGTGTGTGTGTGTGTGAGAGAGAGAGAGAGAGAGAGAGGTGAATCACAGAGAAAAACGCACAAACGCGTGATATTTAAAGATACCCTGCTTTATAAGAATGTGGTATGCTTGCTGAGATGTAGGGAAAATGACTATGAACTGTGTGGACGGTTACAGAGAACAGGGGTGAATTTCCACTCCCGAGTATCTACACCAAGCTATAGAAGGGCCAGAGAAAAAAGAGATTTGGAGAACAGGCCGCTCACCAGAAGTAGCAATGAGTGACACATATTTTGCACTGAGAAAGAGCACATAGCGCATGTGAGAGCGCGTGTAGGAGAGTGTGAAGGAATGTGTGTATGTCTGATTTTGATCACATAAACTATTGGCTTCCTTCCTTTTATGCAGCGACATTTCAAAATATCTTGACCTAATACTGCCTCCTAAACGTCCCATCTGTTCTCTAATCATTATTTTATTTGTGTGTAGTGTGAAGGCCATGCCAGTGACTCTGCCACTACACTCAGGTGTCTACCTGTCACAATGAACCTACAAAACACATGCACGAATAAGGGTATGGAAAATATCCATACCTGAATAAATATATATTTGCAGAACCCATGTGAAAGCAATGTGGGAAGCAAGCAAGGCCTAATTGCCCAATTAGTGCCCAACCTCACTAATGTTCTTCTGGCTGAATGGAAGCAAATCCCTGCAGCAATGCTCCAGCATCTAGTATAAAGCCTTCCCAGAAGAGTGGAGGTTGTTATAGCAGCAAAGGGTGGGCCGACTCCATATTAGTGCCCATCATTTTAGATGAGGTGTTGGATGTCAGGTGTCCATATACTTTTGGCCATGTAGTGTATATATCAATGAAGACAAGTGAGTCAGTAATTGTGGCAGCCATACATGCCCAATCCAGAAACACACCCACCACCAGGTTTCACAGATAGGGGCAGCGTAGGGTTTGGATCTTGGGCAGTTCCTTTTTGTTCTCCATACTTTGCTCTTGTCATCACACTGATACAACTGAATCTTGGTCTCGTCTGTCCTGGCCATCCTGTTTTTTTGTGGCAAACTCATGGTTTGAATCTTGCAGTGTAGCCTCTGTGGTTCTGTTAATGAAATCTTCTGTGGACGGTAGTCACTGGCGCATTCACACCTGCCTCCTGAAAATAGTTTCTGTTCTGTTCTGACAGGTGTTTGGCGGTTTTTCTTCATTATGCTGAGAACTGTAGAGGTCTTCCTTGGCCTACCAGCCCTTCGCCATCACTGAACTCACCAGTGCTTAATTTTAATGATGTTCCAAACTAGATTTTGGTGAGCTTAATTTTTGGATTGTTGTTATTTTAGGGATTACGTTTGCGAGATGTGTTGTTCACCAGATTTGCAGTGTAATGAGAAGGGGCGTTTCTTTAAAAAAAAAAAAAAAAAATACAATTCCCAAAAGGTAATTGATCTCTAGTATGAATTTGCTATTTGCCATGGTTTGCCTGATAGATATTATGTTTACATGCATGATATGTTTTTTAAATGACTTGCTAATCAATGGAGTCAGTTTGGAGACAGATTATGTTTATGTTCTCCTTTGGAAAGAGATTGGATTTTATAGATTGGTTGGTTGGTTGGTTGGTTGTTTGATTGATTTATTGACTGACTGATTGATTGAGTCATAGAGAGAATCACAGTGAAGTCCTGACAGTTGAAAGAGTGGCAGTGTGGTCACTGTAACTGAACACCATCCTGTAGGAAAGAAAGACACAGTAAATAGTAGTTATATCTGCACTCCAGCAACAATCTCAGTATTAGGCAAAGTTAAGAAAGGACTTGTGTTGTATATATTAAATTTCTTTTGCAATAACATGCCTGATTAAAGGATTTAATTAAATAAATTTGTGTATAGACTCCTGACAAGGCTCAAAGTGCAGTGTAAATTTTGGGGTTTATTCAAAGCACTCCATATTCAGTAACTCTGCACTTAAATGGGTATGGAGCGTATAACCACAGATTGTCACATAAGATTGGTTATTGGATCTGTGGACTCTGTGGTGTATTCAATGTGCATTCCTCACAAAATGTGCTTCAGCTTGTTCCTGTTCATATTGTTTCTTCATGCGTACGTCCAAAAACACTTTGACTACTTTTATTGACACACATTTGTGCACGTGCTTTGGATAGCACTTGATTGATAATGTGCAGTTATTCGTGAATAGTTCATTTTCATGCTACAGTCATTCTGTAAACAGTTTTGGATCTTGCTTACAGCTCATACGATTCTCTGTATGATTCTCATGTTATTTAATGTTATTTGTTAAATGTTACTATCTTTGGAGGAGGCTCACTACGGTGCCTTCAAACACACATGCAAATTTAAACAGTATTTATATATCTACATTTATGTCACTACCGACGCCTTTGACGTCAGATCCTATTCTTCTCATTATGGCTTGCAAAGAGCAATAGTGGTGCTTCTGCCAAGAATACAGTTCTTTTCCTGAAATGAACATTTTAAAGTGCTTCATCTTGGCACAAATTGGGTTAGATTCTCCTTTTTGTGTAAGCTTTCAGTGGCGACATTTGTTCTAGTCACCACACTGTACACAGCGATAAGACCTGCCCAAGGAGTAGACATTACAGTGGCACTGAAGTTTATAATGGCGAGTGCTTCTCAGGCTTATTGAAGATAACGGCCATATTTGCTGTGAAAGGACTGTGAAGTTTATTTTTCATTTAAAACTCGATTCATTGCAATTTACCGTTTTACGGATTCTCGAGTTTTTCTACTACTCCTGCCTGACGTGCAGTTGAAGAAAGTCATGTGTTTTTTTCCGCTAAGAAGAAACGGTTGTCCGGGTTTCAACTCCTCGTCTGACTTTTATTCCCTTCACATCTCATCCCATTCCTTTCCACTGGCTACTGATGGCAGCCAGCATCTGGCACGGGCTTATCGAAGGAGTAGCTCCCTTCTACCTGCAAGCCCTTGTGCGGCCCAGGTACCCCAGTTAGGTCCTTGCAGTCATCTAATGGTAAATGGTAAATGGACTGCATTTATATAGCGCTTTTATCCAAAGCGCTTTACAATTGATGCCTCTCATTCGCCAGAGCAGTTAGGGGTTAAGTGTCTTGCTCAAGGACACTTCGACACGCCCAGGGCAGGGTTTGAACCGGCAACCCTCCGACAGCCAGACAATCGGTCTTACCTCCTGAGCTATGTCGCCCCTACCTTTTGATTGCTTGGAGTTCTCACTTCTAGAGGTTGTTCAGTCATGGTCCTTCTCCACCCTGACCCTACAGCGGTGGAACGAGCTTCCTGAACCAGTAAGTGTTGCACGAGGAGGCATGGGACGGAAAAACCGACCTCTTTAGACCAAGACCGTTCCTCACCTCTAAAGCTCGGACTATCCCCGCTCACAGTCACGCAATACAAATAAAATTTTAATGTCTTGTGGAGCTATTTCTGGCTCCAAAATTCTGGCCGTGGTTTTTGCTCCCCGTGAACCCTCGATGCTCGGCAGGGTGACAGGAGTTGCGGCAAAGCAAAAACATTTTTTTAAACGATGGAGCTTCCTCATGACTGGCCCCAGGGTTCGATTCCAAGGGCTTTTGTGATACACACTTGAAGTGTTCAACCAAAACGCTTTCATGGGGTCAGTTTAAAATCTTTGAGACATATTTCATAGGGATTTTTTAAAAAGGTTGCAAGCTGATTACATTTTCTTATTTCCTCGAACCGTCCAGTTCACTCTTGGTGTCATAAAAGTAAGTTCTTTCATACCGAGTGCAAAAGATCCCCTAGATCTTGCACTTGTTCCCAGTGATAAAATCTCTATGTCGTGAGGGGTTGTGTGTAATTCAGAGTTCATGAGTGAGAAGAGAGTGGGCCTGATAGGGAGACAGAACAGACACCTCAACTGCGTCCTCACACTGCTGAGATCTCAGAGCCTCGGAGATATCTGTCATTCTCTCTTGCTCTCTCTCTCTCTCTTTCTCTCACTCTCTCACTCTCTCTGTTTTTTCTTCTCTCCATGTTCCTCTGTCTATTTCGATCATTGTGATCTGAGTTGTGAGCAGTGCCCGCTTACCAGGCCGTGTGATTCAGATTGGTTGGCCCTCCCCCTCCTACTCCCAATGGGAGTTCCAGATGTGAGAGTGATGCACTGCCCCCTTTTCCCCTGAGCTCCAGCTGTTCCTGCACACCCACCCCCTCCCCCAACATACACACACACTCACATGTACACATGCACACACACACACTCACATGTACACATGCACACACTTGTACACACTGACATACACACACACAAGCACACATACAGTGTTGTTCAAGCTCTTCATGGCCATTCATTATTTTGGTTTTGTCCTCTCCTTGAAAGTATTGTTTGTGTACGTGCGTGTGTGTGTGTACGTGTGTGTTTGTGCGCATGTGCGTGCTTGTGTGTGTGTACGTGTGAGCATGTGTGTGTGAGCGTGTACGTGTGTGTGAGCATGTGTGTGTGTGTGTGTGAGCGTGTGTGTATGTGTGTGTACATGCGTGTGAGCATGTGTGTGTGTGTGTACGTGTGTGTATATGCGTGTGAGCATGCGTGTGCGTTTGTATGAGCATGTGTGTACGTGCATGTGAGCATGCGTGTGCGTGTGTGTGAGCGTGTGTGTACGTGCGTGTGAGCATGCATGTGCGTGTGTGTGAGCGTGTGTGTGTGTATACGTGTGTGTGAGCGTGTGTGTGTATGTGCGTGTGTGTGTGTACATTTGATCGTAATTAAACATTTAATTCACCTGCTGCCTTTGTTCTCTCCCTTTCCCGCTCTTTCTCTCTCTCCCGCTTCGGTGTGGTTCTCCTCCTCTCCTCCTCCTCTCCTTCGCCCCGGCCCACCGGCCCCAGGCACCACGTGCACTACGTGATCCCGTACGACGGGGAGCAGTCTCTGGTGGACTCCTCGGAGAACTACTTTGTGAGCGACAGCGTGACCAAGCAGGAGATGGACCTGATGCTGGGGCTGCTTCTGGGGTTCTGCATCAGCTGGCTGCTCCTGTGGCTGGATGGGGCTCTGCAGTGTGCTGTGCGGGCCTGGAGGGCCAGCCGCCTGTATGGTGAGTAAAGCAGGAGGGGGCGTGGCCAAGGGTGGGGGGAGGGGCTCTGCAGTGTGCTGTGAGGGCCTGGAGGGCCAGCCGCCTGTATGGTGAGTAAAGCAGGAGGGGGCGTGGCCAAGGGTGGGGGGAGGGGCTCTGCAGTGTGCTGTGAGGGCCTGGAGGGCCAGCCGCCTGTATGGTGAGTAAAGCAGGAGGGGGCGTGGCCAAGGGTGGGGGGAGGGGCTCTGCAGTGTGCTGTGAGGGCCTGGAGGGCCAGCCGCCTGTATGGTGAGTAAAGCTGGAGGGGGGCATGGCCAAAGGGAGGGGGGCATGGCCAAGGGCAGGGGGGGAGGGGCTCTTCAGTACGACGTGAGGGCCTGGGGGTGTGGCCGATGTTAAGAGGGGCTATGAAGCTGCAAGCAGTGGAGAGGTGGGAAATGGCCTGTTAACCTGAGATCGTTTTGAGAGGCTTTGCAGAATCCCTGAGGTACCAAAGACAGGACGCAGGCTCGCAAATTGCTATGTGTGTGATTACCCCAAGGGAATGCTGGGAAAGTTCTCAGGGGGTTCTTTGAATGCACTGTGTGATGTCTGCTTTTATCCAGCACGCATTGTTCTCTAAATTATTCACCTGTTTTAATATATGCTCTTCAAAGATTGCAGTACAGTACGTCTTATACTCCCATGAGTAAGCGTGAAATTGAAACTGAAGTCAACACAGTGTGGCACCAGCCTGCTTTCACTGGGTACTGGCATTACAGTGGTGTGTGCTGGTGAGGATTTTCTATTAAAATGGTTTGTAATCTACAGACATTTGTGTCTAAATGGGTGAAAGTATTTCCAATAGTTATCTCCCCCTGCTCTGCACGTATAGAGGTAGTGAATGGAAAAATGGAAGAGCAAAGTCAGTTGATAGGATGTTGTGCCACCATGTGTGGCCTGTATTTGCCATGGTATCTATCGTAACACTACATTAAGTTGCGGCTATACCTTTGTAGTTAAATTTGAACTAATTTGGAAGCAAGCGATTATTATTGAGTAACTCCAACATAGGTAACATGGAACAGCAGTATTCATCAGTATTCTTAATTGCACAATGTGAAGCACTGGCAGTCATCTTATCATCTATCCTGCTAAAAGGAAACCTTTCCCTGTCATGAAGACACATTGTGAAATTAACAGGCAAGGTCTTTATAACCTGTCATGGAGATATGGTCGATGAAAAAATATAGAAATATTCACGCGCAATTAACAATGCCACTGTTGTAATTGTTGTTCCAGGTCACCTATGTTGGAATTACTCAATAATAATCTGTCATTACCAAATCAATTACTATTTAACTACGCAGGTAAAGCTGCATCTTAATGTGAAGTGTTACCGAATGTCTCATCATCTGGAATTCTGCACAAGGAATACAACATCGCTCTGCAGGAAGAAAGCAAATAAAGTCACGAATAGTCTATGAAAGTGGATGGATAAAATTGTCTCAGGGATCATTCCAGATTATCCTCAATCCTAGAATATACTGGAAAATTTTGGAATATTTTCATATGCTGGGATATACTGTGATATACTGGAATATTGTTGTATACTTAGATATCCTGGGATATATTGGAATATTGTCATATACTGGGATATATTGGAATGTCATCATATTACATTACATTACATTATAGGCATTTAGCAGACGCTCTTATCCAGAGCGACTTACACAACTTTTACATAGCATTTTTACATTGTATCCATTTATACAGCTGGATATATACTGAAGCAATTTCGGTTAAGTACCTTGCTCAAGGGTACAACGGCAGTGTCCTACCCGGGAATCGAACCTGCGACCTTTCGGTTACAAGCCCAGTTCCTTACCCACTGTGCCACACTCCGTCCCGTCTCATATACTGGGATATTCTGGGATATATTGGAATGTTGTCATGTAGCGGGATATACTGGGATATATGGGAATGTTGTCATATACTGGGATATAGTAGGATATATTGGAATGTTGTTTTATAGTGGGATATAGTGGGACATATTGGGATGTTGTCATATACATATATTTTGCTTGGGCTCAGATCTGGTGATAAAGAAGGCCACACTAAATAATTTCAGTGTCATGTTCTGTCTACAGGAAATAAATATTTTAACACTGGGGTCAATAATGGTCCACCATTAAGTACCATTAAGTAATTATTGGCATTGACTTCAATCCATGGCCTGGAATATGTGTCTCATACCATTACAGAATCAAGATTGGGTAATACAAATTTAACTTACAGTAAAATGCAAGTGTTGATTACATTTTTCACAGACACGGTTTGGCAAATGTATTAATTGCTAAAATGAATGCGACGAATGCAATTGACACACATTTAATCACAAGTCAGCGTTAAGGGAAAAATATCTTGATTGAATCCGGGCCAAAGTTTAGGACGCACAGACTGAAAAAAGTGACCTCTGCCGTTTCTTCTCCCGAAATGATGTGTGGTTCGGGGAACGTTGAATCCCGCCGTCTCCCCAGCAGGCGTGGTTTTGCGAGCCGCTCTAGGTATGGCCTCGTACTCCTTCGGAAAGCAGAAGCTGAATTGCTCATGTGAGCGCCTGCGTGATTAACAGCTGTGGCTAATGTTAGCCTGTGCCGCGGGGCAGAGAGACGCACGTGCGGGAGAAAGGGCCTCATTTAGAGGCTGGTAATGAGGCTCGTTCTGCGTGTAGCCGCGGTTAGCGACACGCGTTTGAGCGCAAATACGGCGGCAGGTACAGTTGGGGTGTGGAGCCTCCCGCCTTCGCCCCCCTCCCCCAGCGCCGCCCACCCCCCCCACCCCCACCCCCACCCCCACCCCCCCCCCCCCAGCCCGCAGAGGACGTGCAGTGACGGGCAGCCGGGTGATATAAGTGGCGTGACGCGTAGGCTGTGATTGGAAGGAGGGCCAAGGTGAAGGAGAAGCCCTCTGGAGGTCAGAGGAGCAGACAGCCGTTGAGTAGGAGGGCGTTTCCCAAAGAAGGAGAATCGCTCGTGATGGACTTGGCCAAGGACATTAGTCATGCATTAAGGCTTTGAAAACACCGAGATGACTCCCGTGATTTAGAGTAACATTTGAGCTACTATTCTGGGTTTCAGCGCGTAGCCAAGATTCTCTTTGTGTCTCGACAAAACTATATTTAGCCTGTATTGGCCATTTACAGCTGAAATAGAGAGAACTCTAGGTTCTGTGTGATTGTACCTCTGCATTAAGCTCATATAGTCATGGGCAGCAAAATATATTGGATTATTATTGGACAAATATTGGTGTAAATGCCTAACTGCCTATTTATTAATATATTTCTAATTTTACGAAAAAAATCAGTGATGGGAGTGGGCTATCATTATTCCGAAGATAAGCCTGTTTTAGTAGATGTTTAAGATCTGATCAGTTGTATTCAAGATGTGCCACAACGTTATGAACAAGGCTTTGCACTGTATGTTCGTGCTTCAGTAATCAGACAAACGTGCACACGTGCTCACGTTTGCTCACACACCTGCTTTTGCACATGCACATGTGAGCTGACAGATGGGACAGGATATCACATTAATTTCTGCATTCCTTGCTTCTATTGGTTTAACCCTCTCTGCCTCATGCATTTAGTATGGGAAATAGCAGTTATGATTTAGTATGGAAGTGCAGTTCACGTGCATATTAGACTGGACTCTGGCATCTAGCAAAAATAAATGGAGTTTTAATCCAAAATTTAATCCAGCTGAAAAAAAAAAGCTGGACAGAACTAGGGTAAATGTTTCAGCTTCATGCTTTCATTGGTGCTTCTAAGGACTGAATTAAGGACTGAATTGATAAGCAGTCATGTGCAGGGAAGGACAAAGTGGGAAGCATAATGGCAGGAAGTGTCTTCTGCCTGACAGAAGAGTGTTTGTGGTGCTCTTTGATACAGAGGCCTCGTGTGTGTTATATGCTAACAGCTGGGGAACCGTTTCCCTAGAGAGAGAGAGAGAGAGAGAGAGAGAGCGTTCCTCAAAGGGGCTCCTTCACGTTTCGACAGGCTGTCGCTTTCCACGTCAGCCGCAGCCCCGCGCCGCGTTTCCCCGAGACTGATGGACGCGCCCTCCTTCCGATTCCATTTACCTGGCTTCGGCGTCGGCGCGAGCCGTTAGCGTTTGAGGTTGCCCGGAGGAACCGAGCGTTGGAAAAGGGTGAAGAATGGGTTGGTGCTGCGGCGCGCTTTGCCATAAACGAGTGCACATGGCATAATGTGCTCGTCTATGTTTTATTTCATGCGTAACGCACAGAAATTGGCCTTCTTTGCTGTCGCAGACAGTTTCACAGACGCTCGCTTTCGTAGACACGCTCTCTTATTGCTCTAATTACTCGTATTTTTTTTTACGCTTTGTGTGGACGCCCTATTGACTCACACTGCGCCCCGTAAATTGAGAAAACCTGAGCTTGCGTGTGTCTGTCAGCCTGTTCCTTGTTCCTTCACTCATCAACTATCACATGCCCTTAACACTGCAAAAAAAAAATCTGTCTTAATAAGTGTTTTAGTCTTGTAGTGTTGTACTATTATTTTTCTTCTTTCTAGTGGAATGCATTAGATTGTTTTTACTGTTACTGTTTGCTTGACAGGTGAAATTTTCTTGCCCCATTGGCAAATCTTTAATTTAATCAAATTCAAAGTCTTACCTCAGTGGCTTTTTGGTTTATTTAGCAAAAAAAGTAGTAGAGATTTTAAGCCTAAATATAAAACTAAAGTACTTTACCTATGTTTTGGTTTTTGCAGTGTGCTAGGTCACTCACTTTCACTCTCCTTACCTTTGCTTCCCCTCTCTGTCTCCTCTTCCCCCTCTCTCCTTATCCCATCTTTCTGTGTGTTTATATGAATGCTAAACAGGTTTTCCTGGGTCCAGTCAGGAGCGACAGTGATAAAAAAAAAAGAAAGCATTGACAATAAAATAGTCAAATCAATATAAATCAATGACAGATCATATATGTGTCCCCCATTTGACAAACACATCCTCTTTTCCTCGTCTATCTCAAATGCAGCACCCCCTCCTTCTCCTCTTCCTCCCCTTCATTTCATTCTCTTCTCACTTCTACATCTGTCAAATTAAAATAGGAAACGAGCTTCATCGACACGGCAGGGTTGTCTCTCCCTCTTCTCGTCTCTTTATCCCTTTCCTCTCCTCTACTCTACTCTTCCCCCTCCTCCCTCATTCTCTCTCCATTCAGTGTGTCCTTACCCTTCAAATCAGTCCTCCCCGGATCACGTATCCATTCACTGCTATAAATAACTCCCCACCTCCAGCAGGGCCAGTCAGAAGTGTGTCTGTTCCATTCGGGGCTCCCTCCCCCCTCCCTCCCTCCCTCCCTCCCTCCCCCTACCTCCCTCCCTCTTCTCTCTCCTTCCCTCCCTCCTGTTCTCTCCTGCTGTAGCTGTCCCCTCCCCCACTTTCTCTGATATCAGGCCTTCCCAAGTCACAGTGTGAGCTCAAAAAAAAGAACATTTTGCACAGGATCACAGTTGTGTCGTCTGAAAAAGAAACAGCACTGTGCTTGTTAGGTATGTGACAGTTCAGAGGGAAATACAGAATAAAAGTGCTGTAAATGGCCCTCAGTCAGAAGCACATAGTGAGGGCTCAGACAAATGAGAAAGAGAATGAGGGTCGTGAATGCAGGGCAGGAACGTACGCCGTGCTCTGATACACATGCACACACACACGCACACACATATATACACACATGCACGCACACGCACACGTGCACACACACGCACATATATACACACATGCACTCACACGCACACTGTGCACACACACACACCACGCACGCACACATACACACACGCACACACACACGCACACACATATATACACACATGCACGCACACGCTATGCACACATACACACACACACACACACACACACACACACATACACACACACACACACACACACACACAAACACAAACACACGCTGTTCTTGTGCACAGGAGGTATACAAAGCAGCCTTTCGGTATTAGCAATTCTGACATCATCTGGAGAGGCGAGGACAGAGTGAGGGAGAGACTGGAGAAAGCTGTGAATCCCTCTGTGTTTTCCACACCTCGACAGTGTCTGCGCTCGCTCGCCCGTCCCTCTCTTTCTTCTCTCATCTCCGTTCCTCTCTCCTCTTATTCCTTCAATCTGGCAGATGCCCCCTCCTGGTCGTGGCTCCCGCGGTTCTGCAACCTGCGGGATCTGCGCAGACGCGCGCAGCTGAGGCAGCTGGAGGACTCCAGCGGGAACATGGTGCACATCAAACAGAAGCTGTACCACAACGGCCACCCCAGCCCGCGCCACCTCTGAGACTGTCCTCGGCGGCGACCCCCGTCACTGCAGAGACTCCTGACAGCAGCCGTCCCCCCCCCCCCCCCCCAAAAAAAAACTGCCCCCGTCCCACACCGCTGCCCCAGAGACTCTCTGCATCAGCTGCCCTCCTTCCCCGGCGCTCGCTGTCTCGGAGACGCCCCCCCTTCCCCCCAGAGACGCACAAGAATTGCCCACCTGAATCCCTCCAAGAGGAGAAGAAACTGCTAAGTAATTCTTGTTCCCCCCCCAAAAACCCTTAACTTTTGTCTGTCGTCCATCTTGCTTGGGGTATTTATTTTTGACACGGGGGGTTTGTGTACAGGGAAATGTTTTGTTTGTGTCTGTTTTTGAAATTTGGCATGCTCATAAAGATCTGGTTAAGAGAGGGGCAGTTCCAGGGGAGAGTGGAGGCTGATGAGTTGTTTTTTTGGGGGTGGGGCAAAAAATGGGGGGGTGGGGGGGTGCATATTTAGAGCTTGGCTGGGTTTGGGGTTTGTGACGGTAGTTATAGATTGCTGCTTATGTAAATAGAGTTATAAATATGGTTTAAAAGGGAAGCAATATGTCAGGATGGGGGTTGTAACAGTGTTGGGGGGGGAGGGTCGTTGGGGCCTGGGTCTGTTGGGTTGCATGGACAAAAAAGAAATGATTGAGGGAGAGTGAAAGAGGACAACGAGAGGACAGAGAAATAAAGGAGAACAAAGGAACACAGGTCTGGCTGCAACACAATGCCGATTGATTGGGTTTGTGGTTTAGTTCATTAATTGGATAATGACTGAATTTATTGATTTCAGTGATCTGTGACGGTAGGAGGTGGGGGGACTGGTGGGAGTGGGGTATGGATTAGGACTGTGTGGTACGGTTAGGGCCTAAGGGCCTATGTTCAATTCTGCGGTGAAAGCTGGAGGCTGCCAGGTTAGTGTTCTGGTGGAGGAGGACTGAAGGAGTTCAATACCTGGGCCCAGTGTGCTGTACCCTGCTGGCCACCTGCTGCACGTAAGCCCACCAGCAGGGGGAGCTCTTATTCCCTTTGTGACTTCTCATGCAAATGAAGCCCAAGAACAGAGCACGTGAGTGATGTTAAAAAAAAAAAGATGGGGTACAAGTGGACTTTATGGGCATGAATGGGAGTGAGGCTGTGTTTCTGCAGTCTGACCAAAGAATGGGCTTCATGGCCAGTTCTGTCTGGCCACCTTTGCTTCACAGTCTTCTTCATCAGCAGTTTGAAAAGACCAAATGAATGTTTCTCAGTAACGGTTCTGCGGCCGTACTGTCCACAGTTCTGTCTGTTGCTGGAGTGTCACTCCAACTGAACATCTTTGGCATTTAAAGGGGGGGGGGGGGGGGGAATCACTGGGCCACTATAGGAGATAGAATTTTTAAGAAAAGAAAAACTAAAATTGCAATTAAACCTCCATTGGAGAAAACAAGGTACTGATATATAGATCGTTAATAACGTGAAATGTCGACCTTGAAAATGAAATTAATCATGAAAATAAAACAGGGAAGCCACGTGATTTTGTGTGACTTTTTTTTTTGTCATTGGCAACAAAAATGTGGTCGGTCCACAAAAACACAGCCGCTTCACCCTTTGAGCTTTCCTGGGGTGTCCATTTTGGGGCAAGGTGCAGGGGTGGGTTGCGGGGAGGGGGGGGGGGCGGGGTGATGGTGGATCCTTTCTGATCCTGAACATCGTTATGCAGTTGAAAGAGAGGAGAGATGGAGATGTAGAGAAGAAAGACATAGAGGTGTGTTTTGGTCTTCCTGCCTGTCTTATCTTGTCTGCCTGTGTGTGTGCCCATATTGAAGAACCACAAACTAGAAGTAAACTGAAATCGTTAAATAGGGGATAACCCCATATTAAATTTAAAAAAAAAATAGACATAAATATATTTGAAAAGGCACAGGTTAAATAATTTTAAGGTATTTAATAATTGATATGTACAGATATTGAAATCATACCCTTGGTATGATCTGATGCTTCATTATGATCTAGACATAGATACTTGGTTCCTACGTATGGGCGCGAATGTCCATGCATGACTAGCGTGTGTGTGTGTGTCCTGGGGGCCAGAGGCACATTTCGGACCCCAGCAGATGTGTTAATGTTCGTGTCTCCACGTGAAGTGGAGGGGGATTGCATCGGACCCCGACCAGCTTGGACAAGCCCTGTCCCCCCTCCCTCTTATCTCTGCCCCGCCCCCCTCCTCCTCGTCCTCCTCCCCCTCCCTGTCCAGACATTGCTGTTGTGAAGATAAAATGTCTGTGTTTTATTAAAAGTGCCATTGGCGTACAACAGTGACTCCCATTTGGATGTGTGTCCTTCCTCAGCTCTCTCTCTCTCTCTCTCTGTCTCTCTCTCTGTCACACACACACACACACACACACACACACAGCCACGAAGCATACAGGCAGTAGTTCAGTCACCATGTTCATAGCATTACTTTCTTAAGGGAGAACAGTTACAAAGCAAACACTGCAGCTATGAAGAATAGTTGTTCTATTACAAATAAAACATTCTTACATGAATCAAATGGGTAGAAGTTAGACTATGGTTAATGATCAAAAGATTTGGCGAAAGCTAAAAAATGAAAAAAGCCGAATATTTGTTCTGAAAGCAGTATATGCACGACAGGGTAAATACAGGAAAACACCATCAAACGATGAAAGCACTGAATCATCTTCAGTCTTCAGTACTGTCATACTTTACAGGGGAATAATACAGTAGATCTTGATGGCAGCTTCGTTCATTGTGTTAAATATCTTCATTCCTGTACAAGGAACCCGGGTGGGAGCTGTATGATCACAGCACCACAGACACACTGTTGAGTAAAGATAACAGGAAATGTGTGATTAGATATTAATAACTCCAGCTACCAAAAAAGCCTTCCAAAATGGAGCACTGCAATAATTTAAGGAGGGACAGGGTTTGCACCAACGTCACATTCTACTACCATTATGATAGTATTGTAAAGAAAGGCTCCTGCCCATCCACACACACCAGGCAGATATATGCTGGTCATAAGCCTCCGAGCCCACTTGCTCCCGAGCTACACCCTGCTCTTCATTTCCCTCATTGCTGTCTGGGGGAGTACAACCTGAAGTCTCAGATTTTATAGCCTTTCAAACTCATTGGCACCCCTCCATCGTTCCACCCACAAAACTATAATCTGGCAACCTCAACTTTATCCCCATTTCGTGGATGGCTTACTCATGTTGTGTATGTATTTATGTGTGTATATGTATATATACTGTGTGTGTATAAAATATTGTGTGTATACATACAATAGGGACTTTGTCTGAGGACACTACCAAGGTGTTTTTGTTATTTATCCTGGTCCTGGTTGTTTTCATTATGTATCAAAAGAATAGTGCAATTGTGATACTCCAATTACACTTCTTATGCAATAATGCGTTATTCAGAGCAAGGGGAGCTTGTTAGGAAGGCATTTCCACCAGAGTCATCAGACCTGAACCCAACTGAACATCAGTGGGAGCAGCCTAAGAGGGAGAAGGTCAAACACCAAATAACATAAACAGAACATTTCTGGGAAGCGTTGAGAAAGTGTTGGGATGAAATGGAAGATGAGACGTTGCATAGGCTGGTGGAATCGATGCCAGGTGGTAACCAAGGTGAAAGGCAGACACACCGAGTACTAACAAGTTTTGACCTTCAATAAATGTGGAACACTTTTTTGATTTATATTATTAAAAAACAATGTATTCTTCAGTAAGAAGGACAGAGTATCATAATTGTATTGGCCCTTGATAAACAATGAAAACAATCAGACTTTTGGTCCACAGTGGATAATATACACACATAGACACACACTACACATATATGGAAAACACACAGGTAGTTTAAGGCTTTCCATCAATTTGTCAATCACAAATACCTTCACAAGTTATTTTTAATAAACATTGAAAAATCCATGTTAATATCTGAACATTTCTTTCAATAGTGTTATTATAAAATAAACTAAATAATATTTACTCAAAATGTCAATCCCCCCTGCAGCCCTGAAAAGGGTATTTAAAAGAGAAATTATTACATTTTAAAAACTTGATGGCACCTGAAACACTTCAGGGCAGATTGGCAGCACTAGCAGTATTACCAAAACAGTGCTTTTCAGCCACGAGAGACGTGAAAAATGTATATTGTATTGTGCAGTTTTGAGCATGTTTTCAGGTTTATGACAATCTTGTTAGTACGATTCTTTGGAAGTCAGTGTGGCTCCACTCTATACGAACTACTGTGCTACTGTGAGTGTTTTGACAGCTGGGCCTTGGGGTATACACGGTCACACTGCAGCCTCTTAGAAACTGAAGCAAAATGTTTTATTTAAAACATACGTCTCTCATTTTAAATTATTCTTCTTTCATTCCCTCTCACTCGGTCTCTGCCAGTATCGGTACCCAAATGTGAATCAGCGCGCATGCACACGCACACACACACGCGCGCACACAGACACAGACACAGACACACACACACACACACACACACAGATCTTCTCAGTCACTCACAATCCTTTTCTTTCCTTCTCTAAGCTGGAATGTCAGACAGACAGAAACTACTGAGATGGTAACAGGTGCGTAATTTAATCATAATGACTCACTGCAGCGGCCCCCCCCCCACCCCTCGATCCCCCCCCCACCCCCGCCTCAGTCTGTACAGACTCCCCATAACGGGCCGCTCCAGCATAACTTTGACACCGCCCCCGCTCCCCACTGTAAGCCCTACTGTGTCTCAGACAGGGGTCCCGTCTTTGGGTGGGACCTCTGCCGTCGTTTTACTCCCAGTATCTGCCCCCCCCTCCTGTGGAGGCGTGGCCCCTGCCCCCTCTTTGCTCTGTTCATCCTCCTTCCTGCCCCCAAGTTCTGCCCCGTCCTCAGCAGGCGGGGGCGTGCTGTCCTGGGGCACCCCCGGGGTCGTTGGCGCAGCGCTCCCCTCCGCAGCCAGGGCGGCGCTCTCCTGAGTGTCCTGGGCCAGTTCGATCACCTCCTGGGCCAGCGGGACCCCCTCCTGGGGCGAGGGGAGCCCCGCACCGCCCCCGCTTTCTGCCCCCGTCAGGGGCGGCACGTCGGCCCCCAGGGCCCGCGGGACGTCCTCCAGGGGCAGGTTGAAGCCCATTTTCCCCACGCCGTCCGGCCCGCCCTCCTGCCCTCCTGCCGTGCCGGGCGTCTCCCTCTGCAGCCAGTCCATCTTCTGGAGGTGCTGGCGGACGGCGTCTTCCACCCGCGCGTCAATCATGGCCTCGGTCAGAACGCCGTCCTCCGAAGAGTATGCCGCGGCCTGCGCGCGGGGGGGGGGGGGGGGGGGGCGGGGGGCGCGTCGGGCAGAAGAGAGGAATTAAATGAAAAGACAGGTACGACTAAAAATATTTACCGAAATTACACTCAGACCGGTCTTTCGTGAAGAATGACATTCGCTTAAAAAGAATTCCGTCCTCGTGGAATTCGTGGAGTGCGTTTCGTTTTGTTTTTAAGGAGGAGGCGAAAAGACTGTTTCAGCTCAATGCCTCCTCGGGCGAGCGCTGTTATTCTGCCCGCAGCCCGTATCTCAAACTGTGACCAGAGGTGATGAAACAGAGATTGCCAATCAGTGACTAATTCAGCGGCGTGACTATCCAGCTCCAAACTCTTATTTCTTTCAGAATTTTTATTTTCACGTGCACTCTCTTCCATGCCCCCCCCCCCCCCACACACACACACACACATATATAAAAATCACTGAAAACAGACAAAATCTTGAGGAGAATGAAAACCTTTTTTTTTTAAATAAAAAAATTATACTCAATCTCCTTGACTTACTCCCTCCCTGATACTCCCTCAGGGTTTTGCAAACACAGAGGTCTGGCAGTCCTTTAATATTAACGATCTACAACAAGCAGTTAAGCAATTGGACGATTTCAGTCTCACCCTAATTCGTTCAGGCACACAGAGCGTAGCAGAGGCAGGTAAACAGAGGCACCAGAAGTGGAGAACTACACAGAGAGAGGAGACAGAGAGTGAGAGACACACACCTGCCAGGCCACACCCAGTTTGGAGATCTCTCTTCCCGACATGCCCTCTGCGCGGTGGGCGATCTCAGAGCACTTCTGCCCGTAGTCAAACTGCGCCAGCTTCATCCGCCTGGAGGGGGAAGCAGAGAGCAAGAAGAGCATTTCTCACTGGCGTCTACTGACCTCTCTCTCCATCACAGCGATTCCCAACCTTTTTCCTTCCGCGGCACACTTTCCAAATTTACAGAATCTCATGGCACACCACGGCGACAGACAAAAACTGCGAGTGACGGACGTACTGACGTTGATGTGACGTGCCAGCAGCAGGCCTAAATGTTCTCTTGGGGTTTTAATTAAGCGATATGCATTTTAATGACATTTATTTTGGCTTTTGTCAATGGGATTTGTTCATTTAAGTTTTTTTAAATTCATTTGAACATTAACATTTTTTTAAAAGGATTTTTCACACTTCACCTGACGGCACACCAGAGTGCCACGGCACACAGGTTGGGAAACGCTGCTCTATTACATATATTAATAAACCCTATTACACCCATTTCAGAACACCGCAATTAAACACTATTTTATGAGCATCTGATCCAGTCCTGGGTATTACTAATAAATCCATTTCTTTTTTTTTAACAACTAGTTATCACCTTGATGCCTATAAATAGTGCCTGATAAGAAAGAACAAAGCAATTCATTCCCCATGTGTCAAAATGGTGCTGTGCTTATCCTATATGCTGTCACTGCACTGAGTAATTGTGATTCAAAGAGGAAGTCCGTTCTCTTTGTCTAAAAAATAAAAATAGATGCAACTGCCAGGGTGACAGAGCATTAAAAACGCTGCGGAGAATATTTTGGACGAGGGGCGTGTTGCTCGTTCGAGAGGATTTCACAGCGTTTCGGAGCGGGGCGTAATATGTGGGTCACGCCAGCAGGGAGGGACGAGGACGACCCCGGGAGCCGGGCCTAGTTCCTCGTCTAGTCGTCAACGCCGCCGCGGCGTCCCCCCCGGGGCGCTAAAACGTAGCGTGGCCCAGTTTGCGAGCGGCGCGCTGCGGCGAGGCCGAACTCACTGTCGCCCCCCGGTGGCCGGCTGCAGGACGTATCTGTCGAAGTACAGCCGCACCAGCCGCTCCCGCTCCTCCGGCCCGGGCAGCGCGAAGTTCACGATCTCGTCGATCCGGTCGTTTATCGCCCAATCAAACTGCTCCGGCTGATTACTGGCCAGCACCAGCATGAACCTGGGAGGCAGGGAATTACTCTCTTAACACAGACAAAAATAATGCTCCAGCCATTCTCTGAGTACTTTACAAACGAGTACATACATTCAATTTTACTAGAAAATGAGGTCATTAAAAAAAAAATTTTAATAGAAGCAAGAAACCACAGTGCCCATATCCTATGTGATATACCAGCAATATTTTGTGGCAATGACCCAATTTCACTCTTATGTTACACAATAAGCAATGCATTATATAATGGGACAGACTGCAGGGTAGACTTCAGGCTGTTGTTAATGGGGCGGCGGCTGCCGTAGCAAGGTGTAGGGGATGCAAAGTTAGAGGTGTAACTGCCGACCGCAGCAAACGAAGAGGGGCCAATTAGGGAGTAGACCCAAGACACCTATGCAGGGAAAGTAACTAGCTATGCCATTACCTCAATAATAGCCAAGATAAAAATACACAAACCACTGTAGAACAACTGCAAGGTACCAGACTGACTGCAAGCATATTTACTTATGTAACAAAGCGCAGGGTGTCTCAGGGAGGAAGGTGCACTCCCTTGGTCTTGCCACAGCTTTTCTCCAGCAATCCCACAATGCAAAGTATTGTTCACAGTGCGATATGTTGAAATAGGGTCATTGTTTCCAGCTAATGTTTCTGGCACTTAAAGCAAATTGGTATGCAACAGCCAACTGAAAAAGAATGTTGGACTGCCAACCTGCTATTGTGAGGGCTCTCCTCAATATTTTTTTGAACCAATCAGAGCACTGAATCAAGCATATAAGTCAAGTGACTTGTTTCTGTGCTCCAATTGGAGGATTTCCAAAAATATTTTCCACTAAGGGTGCCATTTTCCAATTTTTTTTTCTTTTTCAGATCTCGGACCAATGACTCGTTGAAACAGTTGCTGGTATATGCACTTGCTCAAATAGTTTCCTTCAAGTAGCACTGTTCTGGGAAATGGTGTCAAAAGAAAAATTTAAGCTCATTCAATGTCTCTTGAGTAACAAAAGTAAGAGACATTGAATGAGCTTAAAACATTTTTTCTTCAATTTCTCTTACTTTTGTGACTCATCAGCATTTCAAAGAAAAAAGTTATCTTTCATATTTAGGAAACACTCTTGCATATACATCCTGCATAGAAAATGCATTCCATGCCCTTATGTTCATAACCTAGTTTCAAAAATGCCATTCAGAATACATTAATTAAATAATAGTCTACAAGCAAGGAAAGTTTTATGGGAATAGCCAAAGATCGAATGCAAAAGAAAATGTATAAATCACTGATAAAAGCCTTTTCCATATAGAACAGCGGCCACACTGGCAATGACTAGTACAAAGTGTGTAAAAGAGAAGCGTGTGTAAAAGTAAAGGACTGACTTGTTGCTCTGCTCGCCTGTGCGATAGAGGAATGCATTTAAGGTGGCTCTGAGGTCTTCACTGATCCTCTCCTATGAAACAAAACCACACGTCACTAAAAGGCACACGCACATGCACACGCACACGCAACACGCGCACACACGCACGCACACATGCACAAATACACACGCACACGCACACATACATGCACGCACACACACACGCACACAGTCCATGTAACAAGCTGTGTCTCTGCTCAATGCACAGGGAGACTCACAGTGGCTCTCTTGCGAAGGAATGCGTCGGCTTCGTCTACGAAGAGCAGCAGGCTGTCAGAGAGGAGAAGCTAACGTTAGCTCATGTCTTCTTACAAAATGGCCCTACGGTTCCTTATTCATTATTCTGATGAAACATTACATGACAATAATATTAAATCATTGCTACTCACTGAATGCAGTCAGAGAAGGTCACATACAAACATGCTTACACGAAAGAACAATTTGCCTGCAATCAGCTTTCTAAATTATTCATTATTGTCACTGTGGAAACGCATGAAGAAGCACTTAAAGTATAACTCTGTGGAGGAGGCCAGGGGGGTTATGGTTATTAAGGACTGTGCCAGGGTGCGTGTTCAGTACCCGCGGCGACTGGTGTTGGCCCAGTCGAAGACCTTGTGCATGGCAGTCACACCGTCACGTCCCATGGGCGCTACGTCTCCACCCGTCATGATCGCGTAATCCATCCCAGAATGCACCGCCAGCTTCTGCTCAACACACAGGCCACATGCATTTTAACCACAATCAATTCCACAGCGCGCCTTTGAAAAGTCGGATAGAAAATGTGCTACTGTTATTTACCGCGACGTGACATTTTCATAAACCAAACAACGCTACACGGAAAGTGCAGATAACTGGTTATGGCCTTCATCAATTCAGGTCAGTAATCAACAACACAATGTCCCCATTGTGCTTTTGTGAATTTGTATGCCCATTACCCCATCTAGTGGTACATTCATACATTACAGGTATGTCCAAACAAAAAAATAGCTCAGAAATAGGTAGAAGTTCAAGATTGTCTATGGGGCTCAGGTTTCTCATAAAAATACAGTAAGAGTCATATTAAACTCTAATGTTCTCTGATGTTATATAGGTCCAGAACTGCTGAAATGATTGTTCTATTCAACCAATCACAAACTTTCAAATCTGTGCAAAATCAACAGTGGCTGCTCCAGACTGAAGTTGGTTGATCATTTTGTCCATTATCTCACAGCAACTCATCTCTTCAAGTTGCATTTGATGTATTCACTGGATATTTTAATGGTGGCACCAAATGTTTCCCATACAGGTAACCCACCTTGGCAAAGAGCGTCTTGCCAGTTCCAGGCGGGCCGTACATGAGGATGTTCCGGTACAGCCCGCGGTTCTGACGGGTGTTCCGGGTTGCTATGGCGATGTCACGCACTCGCTCTTCCAATGACGGCTACAGAGTGAGAATAACAGACAGAAACAAACAATAAATACGAATACAGACATTTTACTGAATATTTCTAATGCGTAAACTGTAGCCCTGTAGTAGTGATCCATTGTGCAGTTTGCAGCTCTAATATCTGCACTGGGTATTATTAGTCGCTTTGTAAAAGGGTGCTGAAAATTGTGTTATTGTGACATTGTGTAGCTGTGTTGTGTAGCGTTTTCTATAGAACAGATACTCACACTGAGCACCACGCCCTCCAGGGCATCCTGAGGCTTGCTGGTCAAACGCTTCGTCATCTGAAAGGCAGAG
Source organism: Anguilla anguilla (assembly GCF_013347855.1). NCBI lineage: Eukaryota > Metazoa > Chordata > Actinopteri > Anguilliformes > Anguillidae > Anguilla > Anguilla anguilla. Next base: position 32,664,374 of record NC_049213.1, on the reverse strand, counting down.
GAAAAACAGGACCATCATTAGCGTTCAAACACCTGTGGCTGCTGGTGCTAGAGTTACCCAAACACAAGGACACAATCCTCCCATCCCGAGTTTGAGACTGAGGTATGGGCAGAAAGATTCTCACTGCCCAGTACCTTATGTGCACACCACCAATAAAGATCACCTGGCCTGACTGAGAGATCCGACACGCCCTCCTACCTTGACTGGGTGCTTGATGGCCTCAGCCACGGTGATCCTGGACGTCTCCCTGACCAGCGACGGCTTTCCCAGCCGAGCCTCGATATAGCGCCCTGCCACGGCCGTGGCGTTCCGCGCGGAGTACACGCCCACAGCCAGCAGGGTCAGCCCAGCAACCTGCGGAAAAGGGGGGTGGTGCAGCTCATGTCATTAAGAAACCCACAGGAGGCGGTGGGGGGAGGCATCAACACCATGGTAACGGTAACCAAAACAATAACAATCAGTTAATAATCATGCTCTCAACAGGCTTTAGGACAGCAGGACTGAGGCCTCTCTCTCACCGTCGCTGTGACTTTGTCCCAGTCCGACACGAAGGCCCGAAACCCCTCCCCGAACACTGCACCCGCGGTCCTGAGGACAGAGAAACAATCAGCTCCTCATCCACCCAGTCTGAGCCCTTCTTCCACCCGCAGCTCACACGACTGACTGAACACAAGAGCATTACATCAGGGCTGGCCAACTCTGCTCCAGGAGATCTACTGCCCTGTAGGTTTTCACTCCATCCCTAACAAAGCCACACCTCGTTCAAAAGCAAGTGATCTTGTTGAACTGCTAAATTACTAGAATCAGGTGTGCCAATTTAGGGGTGAAAATATAACCCACAGGATGGTAGACCAACAGGAACGTGGGTATGCAATGTAAGGTACAGCCAGACACACTCAGCCTCACTCTCACAGAGCCAGGCCCACCGCCCCACTACTGCACACCGTGCGGCACCTCTCCTCCCCATCCCCATCCCCCCCCCCCCCCACTCACCGGATCGTCTCCAGGACCGTCTGCCGGTGCTCGGCCGCTTTGAGGCGGATCTGCTCGCGGATGATGTCGGCGTTCTCCCGCTCGGTGCGCGCGCGGGCCTTGGCCTCCGCCTCCACGCGCAGCAGCTCGTTCTTGTGCCGCAGCTCCATCTCGTGCTCGATGGTCGCTAAGCGGCAGACGGGAGGCAGTTTTGGCGGGTAAACGAAGGCTCGTGCGGCTAATGGGCACCTTGCGCAATCTCAGACGCGCGCTTATATTTTAGGCTTCTCCCAAGCAATTTTTCCTACAGTCATTCTTATATGCTGTGAGGCTACAGTGCCCCAATATGACAGATCAGTTCCAAAATGCAGTTGTGATTGTGTAGATGTTAACTGTGTGTGTTCTCCAAATTGCAGGAGAATTGTATCAACTGAGCACTAAGTACCCTGAAATAGCTCCACCATGTGGCTAATCAGGGCAATTTTCACCCGGCTCTTTCTGTGCAAGACTGTGCTATCATTGTGCAAAATTATGTCAAAATCAAACCGGGTGGTTTTGCTGTCACTTCCAAAAAATGTTGGGACACAAAATAAAACCAGCAAATACAACAGGGTGCCTCCCACCAGAGGTGCTTGGCCCCTTACTAATGTACCCCAGCCACAATGCAGCCAGAATGAGAGTAACTACAAAGACACTACAGCATTAAACAGTACCATAATCAAATAAGAAGAATGAGAGTGCAGCCAAACAACTATGAAGAGCAACAACTGCTTGAAACTGCTCAAGTCGCAGGGTTTACAAAAAAGCAACAATTACATTCAACATGGCACCATACTTAAAGTGACTAAAACGGAACGGACGGAGCTTAAAGTAAACTACACCAGAATTCCCATAAGGACCGAGTGATCCCATTCTGGATATCTTGCAAAAGATGGGTCTGTTTTGAGCACACGTACCCCTACAGAAACCCGACAGCGTCAGCGGGACAGTGCCGTACCTTTCCTCATGGCCTCCTGCTTCAAAACGGATTCCTCCTGTTTGCGCAGATTCTCCTCGTTTAGGGCTTGCTACGGACACAGAAAGAGAGGTGGCAGTCAGAGAAATGGCCACACAGACATCATTTCACAAGTTTATCCTCTTGCTCTTAATGGGAACAGGCCATGCTCTGAAATTACAATGTCACTTTCAGCCTAAAAAGTATCACACACTACATTCACGTTACATTGAATACATAAGAAGTGGAACTCACCTGCTGTCTTAGCTGATCCTCGTACCTCTGTCTGGCCAGCTGGTCCTGGTACTTCGCCCTCTAGGGGTGGCAGAGTGACACAATTATTAACTCCCCTTTACCCAGTCTGAGATGCATCCCTAAGGACACGGCAAGCAGCGAGTTCAGTAAACACTGCTTCATTGGCACCGCACCGATTGATGCTGCTTGGTCTCCTCCACGACCGTTTTCCTCCGCTCCTCACCCTGGATGCGAATTTGGTCACCTTTCAGCTGCTCCAAAGCAGCCTCATACTCCTGTGGACACATCAGAGGATGAACATGAACGGTGAGGTAAGAAGGGGTTAAAAAAAAAAAAGCAACAAAAAAAAAAAGCAGTAGGACAAGCAAACCAATGGATTGAAAGAGGCGGGTCATGACACTGACCTGTTCTCTTTTATACTACACACAATATACAACCCCCCAGCATCGTTTATTCTTTTATGGGCCCATTGTCCACCTTAGGTACAGTCCATGGCACAAGAATACAATACAGAAGCACACAGCTGCTTATGATCCGAGTAAGGAGATGGAGTGATGACATGAGTCTGGGGTTGCTTTCGCAAATGACCTCCAGAAGCCAAAGTCATGGCTTCACTGCTACATTACACTGGATAAGAACACTACCAACCAGAGCCAGCCCTAGGGCGTTGGTGCCCCAAAACAAGCAATGTTGTTGTGTCCCCAAAGTGCCCCAACATAAATCACACCCAGCACTTGAACTTGAACTGTGTGGCCCAGGGATGGCTGTGGCTCTAAACATCTGCTTATGCCATTGGCCGGCTCTGCTACGGACTCACATACACACAAAAGCTCAATGAGAGACTGGCAAGCAGAGTCAAGGAGTTTGCGAAGTCCCACCTTGATTTTACTCTGATGTTCCATTTGCACAGACTGCTCCTGCATGCGCGCCAGTTCCAGCGCCTCCTTTGCATGACCTGTAGGGGAACATCAGCCCACCAATTCGGGAAGTCGGTATTCACATTAAGAGTTGAAGTCATATGTCATAATCGCAAATCAACTATTTAACCGAGAAAACAGCTACAATTGGTCCACGGTTCTGATTGATTTGAGCATGAATTTAAAGCCAGATAAGCTTAGGTCCAGCCAGATACGAGTGGTGTGCTAGTGACAGCTGAGTGTTCTGGAATGACCTTTGAACCGTTCACCTTGGATAACCCGTCGTATTCTACCAACATCACACGTGTGCCCATGCTCACTAGCTAAACAAATAATGCCACACAAGAAAATACATCGGCACGTTCTTCGGCCTAGCATTATGAGATGAATGATATAACTGGCCACGCTCAATCATTCATCCCCCTCCGCTACTCTCAGTCATTCTATCATCACTCCTGAAGGGAAAGACAGCGAAGTTGCGCGGTACAGCATCCATTCCCGAACCTACTTTACTCTTCTCTCATGGTTTCCTTCACATGGTTCAAACCGTTTTTACTTCGGTACTTACGGGATTTATCCAGCTCCTTGGCCGCTTGGGCCGCTCGCTCTAGCCCGGTCGGATCGAAGTTACTCCATTTGTCCTTGGGTTTATCTCCGCCACTTTCCCCCGAACCCCCGGCCGGCGGAGGGGGTGGTGGTGGTACTGGAAGACCCGGGGGCGCATCGGACTGCCCCTTATTCAAGCCGAACAGCCAGGACATATTTTGGCAGTTTAAACGATGTCAGCCTGGTTCGGCGCGGGCGACTGATCCTTGGCTACAACCTGACTATGACAGGGGATTTCTTGCACACACCGCTACCGCCACACTCGTGTCACGTTGCGACCATCTGCGCCTGTGCAACCTTTACCCTTGAATTAAACCTCCTCTTGATTGGCTATTATAAGAGCCTATATCACTCCATTGGTTTTTTCTATTTTAATGTAAAATGTAACCACACCCACTACGAAAGTGTGGTGGCCGCACAGGGATAAAAAACCTTTAACGTTTTATAAATGTCGATTAATAACGCTCAACGCAAGTCTTGCAAAATAAAATTGTAGGTTACATCATATATGGCGGCCAAAAGGTGTGGAGGGTTTGTACAAAAAAGCAGAATATAGCATCCCGGATGATTTTTAATAATAATTGTTTATCATGTGCTATCATGTGAACGGACCAGTAGCATCAATCATAATCATAATAACCTGGCACCGGACTAAAACATGCCTATTCAGCCTGCAACTTGGTTGCCAAGGCGCTGACCTACTCTGCGCCTAGCACTCAGTACCTCATCACTCCAAATCATGAATGGAATTGAAAAGGGGTATTGCTGTTATAGATCATTATTAAGCACTACCGTAGGTTCATATGATGTAATGCTGTTTTTATACATTTTTGATAATGTGTTCATATTTGCATGATGTAGTTGTAATAATGATGAACTGTCCTTGTATGTCATATATATAATTTATATTTCATGGATGTCAAAGTATGTTTACAATAAGGGGGGGGGGGGGGGGGGGGGGGGGGGGGGATTCAGTACAAACACAACCAATGTGTAGCATCCACCCGGCAGCCTCAGTGACTAAGGCAACATTGAGCTACACAGGCTGGGTATTCTGCCATGACACCAGGAAACATGTTTAACTGTGACCACAAAACACACTCTTCCTAAAATCATGAATAATATTCCAATGAAAAAAGACCCCAGTTTTGTTTAAATTTTCTGTGGTAATCCTCAATTCACAATATATTATTTCCTAAAATGAGTGATGCTCCTGATTAAATTAAGAGAAAAAACAATGCGATAACAAAAAATGGTTTTATTGATTGCTTCAACATTCTTGAGTTATTCAAGGAAAGCAAGTACACAGGTGTTTATAAGTAATGCAACAACAGAGCACAAAGAATGTCAAAGATTAGACATCACAGGTTAAAAAAAAAAAAAGTCAAACGTCTCCGCCAGTCTACCTATTGACCAGTGGCCCTTTTATCTGAATATTGCTGTTCGCTACTGGATGATTGAGAACAGTCTGGGTGCACCTGAGTGGCCAGTGCAGATGGCAGTCAAATTGGAACCTTCTCATCCGTCTCCCTGGTTACACGCTGCGGAGATGAAGCTCTGCTGCAGCTGTGCTTAAGTGGCCAGTGTGAGCAGCGACTGAAGGAGCTCAGTACAGCTGGGGAACGAGGTGGGCTCACACTGTGGCCCACTGGCAGAGGACAGGAAGACAACCGCACTCAACCAGTTGGTGCTGAGGGGGGACAGGGTTAGTGAGACTGGACAATGCGGGAAAAGACGCCGGCGGGTTCTTTGCCGTCGCCGAGCGCCGCTCGAAACCCCTCCTCCCGGCGTGCCTTGGCCAGCGCGGCGAGGGAGAGGAACGAGCGCGGCTCAGTTATCGCCAAGTCGCTCAGGATTCGTCGGTTCACCTGCACGTTGGTCTGAGGCAGGAAAAGAGCGGAGAGACCATCAGTATGATTCCACACACGGAATTTAACAGTTAGAAGAATGACAGCAGACAGCAGCCTCAAAGAATAGGTGAGGGGAGTGTTACTGTTATGACACAAGGAAGCAAGATCATCACCACTCAACCAGACCACAAGGCCCTTCAGCCCTCTTAAAATAATTATTAGCAACTTAATATGATCTGTTATACTGACTATATTTGTTAAGCAATAAAAGTCAATCATTCAGATTTGGTGTAACCAGAAGTTCCATTTACAATGTGATGTCAGTGTTTACATGAACTGATATTTTTAGTCTATAGGCATCTTTGTGTTAAGTGATATATTTAACTTTTGCACTGAAAATACATCTTATTTACTGAACATTCTGACTTAAACACAAGATCCTGTTAATCGAAGCACATACCTTCACTAGGTTGTGGATGAGTGCTGGATACTTCATACCATGCTCCCGGGAAGCAGCAGCGATGCGGGAAATCCACAGCTGAGAGAGATTAACTATTACTACTGATAGTGATTAACAATAAAATTACTCAATCCGGTTCTCATTTCTACAGCAATAACCTACGAAACCAGCGGACACATTACATTGCAACCACTGCCACTATTACTGTTGCGACGATAGACAGTTAAATATGACTGATGGTACCTGTCGCATGTGATGCCGTTTGGCCTTGCGTGCCTTGGTGGCGTACACAAACGCCCTGCGGACCGCTCTCACGGCCAGGCTGAAACACCGATTCTTCCTTCCCCGAAAGTGCTGCAGAAGAGAAGGAGAGTATCATGGGACAAACGCCAGTGTAAAGCATTGAGGTCGATGGGTGATGGGAGATGGGAGATAACAAAGGCAAAGAAAAGAACAGGAAGGGCTGTTAACAGTCCCCACCCAGCCTTCACGTTGGCAGTTTGTCATAACTGTCCACTTGCTTGCCATGTTATCGAGAAAGTTGTTCGAGGATGCTGTTTGTGAAGCCACATCAAGAAAAATAAACCAGATGAATAGTTCACGTTATGCATGCCGCTCATCTCACCCGTGCATTCTTCAGGACTTCTTGTACCCTCCAATATCGATCCGGCCCTCGGCTACGAATCCAACAAGATAAAGTAAGAAATACCATATTTCCGAAACGTCGCCGTTGTTTTTTGTTTTGTATCTATGTACACTGACCTCTATACAACTTGCGCGGAGACACACTACACTACAGACGTTGCCATCGCCATAGAAATGACACGTGATAGTTACGTCAACAGTGTGCGTCAAGGGCCGGAGCTCGGATGTGGGAGCGGAAGACTGGTGACAGTTTCAGATAACTCAAGATGTCGGTCGTATGTTTCTCCTTGAGGCGTTGCGGTTCCGTGCCATTATGTTCTCCTGCTGGACTTGTGGTAAGACTGGGCAGTGTGAAATGACGCATGTTATATTACGGGCTAAGAATAAATGAAGCTCATAGGAGCGAGTGACATTGAAGTGAGAGGAAGCGAGGTACGGGATATTGTGTCTTCGTCATTGAGTTTTTGCTGGCTGCTAGCTAGCTAGTGACGTTAACTTGGACTACGTTAGCTAACTTGGCACGGTAGTCCAAACTGCTGATTGCTGTCACGGCTGTTGCTGCTCTCACTCTGAGGCTGTCTGAGTGTCCTGCGCAGTTTTACTACTACCTTTTATTACCTATTAAGAATAATAGGTGTGTTGGATTCAGGATCTAATGACTGGCTACGCTGGTTAAATTTATTTTAAGTTGTGCCTTGACAGAACCGAAGTGATTAAATATTTGTAACCCTCAACATTGTTAAGTTAAGTTAAATGAGATACCGTTATGCAAGTGTGATGATGTAACTGCTTACTTTTGATAAACAGCTACAGCTAGCCCTTGTTGTAGTGATGTAACGCTGCTGCAGCATAGTCTTTTGTTCAGTAGGTGGTGCGGTTGTGTCAGTTGATGTGCTCATCATAAGAATCTCAGGCATTCGTTGTAAACACTGTTTGCTATTCAAGCAGTTTTATTTAAGTTCAGTTGTTTCAACACAGTTATGCTTTTGTTAATTTTACCCGATTATACATTGCTTTGCAAGTCTACGTATTTTCTGCCGTTGTTTTGTTAGTCACTTAGTTACAGCGCTGTGTCCTTCAGCACTATTTGCCTGTATTAAAATCACAGATCTAGGCATGAGGGTCAAAACACGTTTTCTGTTTTACTGTGTGCTGTTACCTTGCACACTGATTTGAGTGGCATTTCTGGTTCATTGAAACCCTGAACTTTACCCCCATCCTGTCTGAAATCCACATTGTAAAGACTGTCTCAGACAGTCATTCTGCTACTGAATCTGTTGATCAAGACGTGATGTAGAGTGTGCGATGTATCGGATTGATCAGCAAAGGCTTTCTTTCTTCCAGGCGGTGCGGTTTGCTCAAACAGCAGCCGCCCCCGCACCCCAGCCCAGAATTAAGAAGTTTCAGGTGTACCGCTGGGACCCGGACAGAGTCGGCGACAAACCGCGCATGCAGACCTATGAGGTCAACCTGAACGCGTGAGTGCAGCCGTTGTGACGTCCAGGAAGAATTTTGTTGAGTAGACATTTATTGCTTTCAATGGAAATGGTTAATGGGTTAGAGCACCAGAAAGTCATGATTTTTCAAAATACATTAAAATGTTATCTTGGAAAAGAACTGGGCTTGATTTTCATTTATTTAATTACTAGGGCTATAATTATTTATTCTAGTAATTTTTAGTAATAAGTCACAGTGGATAGGTACGCTACATTTCCAAAAGTATGTGGACACCCCTTGTAATTAGTGGTTTCAGCCTCACACATTGCTAACAGGTGCATCAAATCAAGCATACAGCCAGGCAGTCTCCAGTGAAAAACACTGGCAGCAGAATCGCCCGGCATGTAATTGTCATAGGATGCCACCCTTCCAACAAGTCAGTTCATCAAATTTTTTGCCCTGCTGGAGCTGCCCCAGTCAACTGTAAGGGCTGGTATTGTGAATTAGAAATGTATAAGAGAAACAACAGCCCAGCCGTGAAGCGGTAGGCCACACAAGCTCACAGAACGGGAGAAAATGGTTTGCTAAGTTTGGTGGGGAAGAACTTGACTGGCCTACACTGAGCCCTGACCTCTGCCCCATCAAACACCTTTGGGGTGAATTGGAATGCCGACTGTGAGCCAGGTCTTACACCCTGCATCACTGTCCAACCTCACTAATGCTTTTTTGGCTGAATGGAAGGGAATCCCCACAGCTACGTTCCAAAATCTACTGGAAAACCTTCCCCAAAGAGTGGAGGCTGTTACAGCAGCAAAGGAGGGTATTAATGTCCATGTTTTTGGAATAAGATGTTCAACAAGTACATATGGGTGTGATGTTCAGGTGTCCACATACTTTTGGAAATGTAGTGTATGTCCACTAAGCAAATAAGAAATGTACTTGAACATGGAGTGCCTTCATCCTGAAGAGAAATACACATAGCATGCACATAGAATTAACAGTCAATCATAGCAGAAGTTGACCTTGTGCATCATAGTGTTTACATGGTGCTGAACTCAACCATAAGAGCAACATGAGCTTGCATTATTACTACTCAATGGCAACATTGAGTATATGCTTTTCAGCAAAAACATTTTGTTGGTGATTTGTTAGCCACCTTTTGTGTGACTGTATGTAGCCCTTTCCTTTTTTAGAGCAGGCCTCTGCTAAAGGAAAGATCACATTACTGTGTTAGCCAGCGCAAACTCAAAACAGAGTGGCTGGACATCAGGTTACAGAATGCCAATGCCCAAAGCTGGCCTCAGTTCTCTGCCAGATTGTGTTGTAACTGTTAGCCTTGTTTAATAACCAATGGCAAAGGTGCATGTAGTAAATATACTAGTGTGTGCACGTGTGTGTGCACGCATGCTTCTGGGCTGCACATATGCACAAACGGTAACTGCTGAAGGGGAACATGCAATGGTTCTTTGAACATAAACCCGGGGAACACGATTGACTGCCCATGTAAAATGTTTATCAAACAGAACTAATGGACATTATGAAGTGTGCTTAAATTGAACTTGACCTCCAGTATTTGAGTGACGTGCTGATGGTAGGATCAAGCGTTGATCTCAAAGTAAACTTCCCTTTTTTCAGAGTTAAACTTGTGTGATTAGCCATTGACGTGTCTGCACTCTCCATGTCCGACCATGTCTCTCCTCCACCCAGGTGTGGCCCCATGGTGCTGGATGCTCTGATTAAGATAAAGAACGAGATGGACCCCACGCTTACCTTCCGACGGTCCTGCAGAGAGGGTGAGGGACTGGGGAACCATTGTAGGCAGGGGATGATATAAAGATCAGGGGCAGGAAATGGCTACGTGGTTTGTATAACCCATGTGCATACAGCACACGTGTATCGGTTCCCTGTGAATTGTGCCATGTGCTCTGCTTGTTTCCTGCGGGTGGGTTAGGGAATGGCACTGTGTGAGACATGCTAATTAAGCCTTCTCATGGGGGCGGGGGTTCAGGTATCTGTGGCTCCTGTGCAATGAACATCAACGGGGGAAACACGCTGGCCTGCCTCAACAGGATCGACACCAACACCAGCAAAGTGAGCAAGATCTACCCCCTGCCCCACATGTACGTCGTCAAGGACCTGGTGCCGGTGTGTATCTCCTCACTTCTCGTGACTGTGATGCTCTGAATTATTGCGTTTGTGTGTGGTCTCTGTTTATGAGAAGCATGGAGGCAGTCTGTTTAGTTCCCGGTATTCATCCTGCGTGTGTTACAGGACATGAGCAACTTTTACGCACAATACAAGTCCATTGAGCCCTTCCTGAAGAAGAAGGACGAGTCGCAGCAGGGCAAGGCGCAGTACCTGCAGTCGGTGGAGGACAGGCAGAAACTGGTACAGTATTGCGTCTGCACAAGAATAGGCACCTGTGCAATGCCTGCGCAGTCCTGCAGCAGCTCACCTGCTGCATTGCAGGACCCAAAAGAAGCAACCCGCTGTTTGCGCACACTTTTTAAATGTGCTGGCCATTTTGTGACCCACTATAATTGACAAATTGGGGACAGTATTTGTAATGGGTGATTATTATGGGTTATTATAGATCAAATCTGAATTTTTCTCTCCAACAACAGTCTCTCTCTCTCTCTCTCTCTCTTCCAGGATGGGTTGTATGAGTGTATCCTGTGTGCTTGCTGCAGCACCAGTTGTCCCAGTTACTGGTGGAATGGAGACAAATACTTGGGTCCTGCCGTCCTTATGCAGGTGTGTGTATGTGTGTCCGTGTCTGTGTCTGTGTGTGTGTGTGTGTGTGTGTGTGTGATGCCAGTCAGTCTGGGTAGCAAACCTACACAAATGTTAAATATGAACTGTTTGCAAATGGCAGCGTTCTGTGAGATTATTAGAGGTGTATTGTTTTTGCCGCTTGGAGTGAAGTGGCGTGATGCAGGTTTGTGTCTGCCGTCCTCCACCCAGGCTTATCGCTGGATGATCGATTCGCGCGACGAGTTCACAGAGGAGCGACTGGCCAAACTTCAGGACCCCTTCTCGTTGTACCGCTGTCACACCATCATGAACTGCACCAAGACCTGTCCCAAGGTACCTCTGAGCTTCGCGTTCTGCTAACATCGGCCTTTTGCGTTGTTCACAGTGGTGGTGTCGTTGTGTTCTATCTCCACCTCTAAACTGTGTGCACAGCAGTTCGGTCTTCTGCTTAGTAACACACAGGACACACTGGTTCTCCTCCCTCCCTCCCTCCCTCCCTCTCTCTCTCTATCCCTCCCTCCCTCCCTCTCCTTTTCTCCTTTCTCTTACCCTCCCTACAGGGGCTGAACCCTGGCAAGGCGATAGCAGAGATAAAAAAGATGATGGCCATGTACAAGGAGAAGAGAAGTGCTGCAGCCTGAACGCTGACATCATGGCCAAAGACCCCACCCCATCCACTTATCAGCCCCGCCTCCATGAAGAAATCTTTACAATAATCTGAGTTCTTAAACAACGTGTAATATGTATTCAGGCACACTCCAGCACAGGTGATGCGGAATGTTGGGAAAGGTCCGCGCGGGATCACATGGATCTGTTATGTGTGTCTGCATGTGTGTGAATGAGAGAGCGAGTGAAAGGCCATGTAAATATTAATCAGCATATGTGTGTTTTGTGCTTATTTGTAGCCTTGCAGATGTGCGCACTCGTGCAGTCATCAGAACAGGTTCAGATAGATACATGAAACATTACGTTCTTCCATTATATTGATTTTAAGACTTCTTGACGCTAAAATAAAAATAAATAAGTTGAAATCCTCAGCTGGTCATTGCTTTCTGGAATTAGCCTGCTATGCTGTTGGGGTAAATCCAGTTGTGATCCACCATTGAAGACATCAGGGCAGACTCTGTGGGCGGTGGGGGGATTTGTGCAGGCCTTTTAAAGCAGATGTACAAAAACATTTTTTACTGTTAAAAGAAATGAACCAAAGGCAGCTAGGATCCTGTGGCATTAAATCTGTTTTGGCCCTGTGGTCACTTCCTGTGGGCTTAAGGTGGTTAACACAGTAATAGAGTCTGATCAACCAGTCAGCGGCAGGTATATTTAAAATCAAACTCTTTCCAAATATGGAGTTCATTCTACCCAAACTAGTGCATCAGTAAAATATATATATACTATTTTAGCTGCTCTCACTGAAAATAATACTGATAATTATCAGCGTTTTTATCTTACCAAACTGTAGGTAACTCAGCATTTGAATGAAGAACTGTACAAGACTTTCTTTTTACCCAGGCTTCTGTGCAAGTACACTGTTTTTTAAGGTGTGAAATCTTCATTTTATCCACTTTTTCCTGTTTGCAGTATTTAGGGTTTCTAATTGTCGGTATGGATATGTATGAGCCAGTTGGGGCATGTTTGTCCGTACAGAGAAAGGCCACTGACCCTAATAACTTGGAACTTGGATTTATTTGTTGCTTCACGAAACCAGGTAATATCACAACACGTCAAAAAACAATGACAAAGTACATGAACATTTACAGCAAAAAATATAACCTAAAAGCAATAGTAAACATTTAAATACAAATTGTATTTTTCATAACTAAGCAACAATATCTTAACTATTTTTAATTGTGAATTTTAGTATTGATTTAAGTGGTGCTATTATCAACACTTTAAGTTTTAATAGATATGCAAGATGTAGAGAATTGTGTTTTGAGAAAGATTACAAATGAGAGCACATGCTATCATAGATCATCATCTGATTTCCACAGCATAACCTCCATACTTATGTCAAAGACCATGGGACACAAGGAACTGTAACAATTCACTTTCCTAACTAAAACCAATGTTAAATGTGTGTCAGAATCGCCGGTGTCCATTCTTTAAATCATACTGCAGAAAGCGCTTCGTTCTTCTTTCCCGTGCTGAAAAGGTCAGACTCATTGTCTGCGGGGTTCTCAATGTTGATGTCATTTAAAGACTCCAGCCTGTTGCTCTCGTCCACCTCCAGGTCAGCGATGCCGCCGAAAGACTCTGGTTGGTTGCTTTCGTCCATGTTTGTGGCCTGGAGCATGTCCGCTCCCTCCTCCTTCTCAGAAACACCATCCAGCAGGGGCTTCTTCAGGCTCGGGTGGAGGAAATACTTGTGCAGAGCAGCGGCGATGATTGCTCCTAGGATAGGGCCCACCCAGTACACCTGCAATTCATACGTTATATTATTCTTCCTAATAATATCCTACTAGTTTCATGTTTTATTTTCTATTGTGTTCATAGACCTGCTTAAAAAATACAATTACAGTTGAAATAATGCCAATTTTGGCTCAACCACATTGTGATTAAAACCAAGTCAGATAGAAGGCCAAATTTATCTGATAATAACCTATAACCTTAAAATATGCATTGCCCACCAAAATGAGCTAGCCAATGGACTGTCAGTGGGTTTCCTGCTGGTAGCTGAAGAAGCCGTGCACTACAGTAATATCTCATATTTTTCTCAAGCTATACCTTCTACCTAATTTACTCCCACTACATTAAATTACCATCAAATGTATTTAAATGCACTTAACCAGCGACTTCCAAAATGATGTGCAAATGCACATTAAAATGACATTAAAAAACTGCAATAGTACCACAGACTGTAGTGTGTAGTATATGTAGTATAAATGTACATGCAATTATACACACACACACACACACACACACACACACACACTTCTCGTCCAGTCAGTGTTGGCAATGGTCAATCTGCGTTTCCATCTTACCCAATGGTCTTCCCAGAATCCGGTGACAATCGCAGGTCCAAGCGAGCGAGCTGGATTCATACTCGCTCCAGTGTAAGGTACCTGATGCAGCACAGAGTACACAAGAGGCAGGGTAGCACATGGTTGCAACAGGATGCAATGGCCAGGGCTTAAATCCATGTGCTGTTTTTGGCAAACTGCAAGACCGGACTGACGGTAATGACCCCTGAACTCACCGCAAACAGGTGCCCGATTGAGATGGACAGGCCGATGTCTACTGCAGCTGAGCCCTTGAGGTGAGTGCTTTTGGGGTCAGAGGTGGCATACACCACAAAGATCATCTGGAATGTGATCAGCAGCTCCACCATGAATGCCTGGAACACTGTCAGACTGGAGCTCACCTGTTGAAAAATACACTAGTGGCACTAAACAATTCACTTCATTTTATCTTCAGCTGAATTTATATATTGGATACAGGCAAATGTAATGCCCATAGGAATGCCAATGGTTTAAGATTGAGTTACCCACTCACATAATGTAAAAAATTAAAATAAAACTACTAAATCATTCTTATTAGAAAAAAACCCATTGTTCGGCTACATCCGATATGCACTGTTAATCAAATACACTGAGACTGCGATCCTTAATTCATTCCAACATGTCTTACCCAGGTCACTCCAAGGTGTCCTCTCACACTTTCCGGCGTCACCACGAACAGGATGGCACTGCCTGCGGTGGCTCCCAGACACTGGGCAACCAGGTAGATGAAGGCCTTGACGATGTTGAGCCTCCGAGTGAACACCATGGCCAAGGTCACAGCAGGGTTAATGTGAGCACCGCTGATGTCACTGAAGCACTTCACCATAACTGCATAACTTAGCCCGAAGGAGATGGAGATCAGGAGCCGGGAAGCAGGCAGCGGCTGATCGTCCACCTCTTCCCAATTTACTGTTGAGCCCACGCTGAACAGGACAAAGATTAGGGTTGCCAGGAACTCCCCAGTGACAGCCCTCAGGGATTTCTTGTTGAGGAATTTCCTGAATGCAATCATTCTTGAGTTTTGGTCACACAATGACAGGCAACCCCTGACAATAAGAATGGATTTTGGTTAATTGTGACCTTATGAAGTTCATCACAGCTCAACACGTACTCATTCATTCACATACAGTAGATGGCAGTACACAACTTTCTAGGGGAACAACCAGGACACGGTTCATAGCTACATGAGTTTAAAATAAATCCAATTTGATATTCACTAGTTTACATAATAAATCTTGAATTTTACTGCTAACATCTTCAAAATTTCATAACAGTAAAAACTGATGATATTTCAGCATGAATAAAAATGAAAATTGTTAGGGTATTTTGAATAAAATACATTAACTAAGTAAAAATAAATAATGTGTTAAAGTTAACACCCTAAGTAAACTTAGCTAGCTAATATAACGTTTGTACACATCTTTCCAACTATAAGGTTAGATCACAAGTAGTTATCTTATGCTATCCAGTTAGCTAGCAACGGTTCTTTTTATTCAGTATGGACGGCCAAAGAAGCGCCATCTGTTGACCCGTTCGCTGAACATATTGTAAGAAATGTTCTTGATAGACAATGACCTAGCCAGATAGCTGACGTTAGGTAGATAATCAGTCGATTTAAGATCGCTTGCTAACATTAACTGCTAAATTGACCAAACCGTTAGGAAATACTTGCGACGCAGCTCTTGCCTCTAGTAATGTATACCCAGTGTCTTTATCTTCCACGGAATCACCTTGTTTTTCCTTGGTCTAAACTACATGCTAGCTAACTAATGTGAATTAGTCCAAATTGCATTGGAAAGGCAGCGGTGATCTGCTCTTGTTGGTGGCTAACAGGTTAACGATAGATAACTTTCCGTTTATCATTAAGACATCCTACTTTCAAATGTCTTAAAATTTTAAGACCAGAGTTTGACGCAATTCAGCCTCGTTTGAAAATAATGAACACAAACAATTTTATGTCCCGTTTTATAATCTCACTCACTCAAACATGTCCTCTCGTGTAGAGTTACGGTTTAAATTCACCAACTGACACCTTCAGAACGTTGCAGCTGAATCGAAATTGACAGCGTCACCAACCGACACTTTTAGAATGTTGGTTATTTTGCCTGCCTGCTTGCCCTCCGACCTTGCATCAAGAAAAGAGAGATGCTATAAGGATGTAATAGCCAGTTGCCATGAAAATGATGCTAATCTCCAACACACTTTGGCAGTAAAGCATTTTGCAGTACGATTTATTTTACACACAGCAGGGATGAAGCCACATACAGTACATACAGCCCAGTGAGCAAAAGCCTTGCTAGGAGGGGGGTAGGTGATGCATAGTATGTATGCTGTGTTTTCAGTGATGAAACAAAATAAGAACTCTGAAATAAGTTATATATGATTTAAGAAACAAAATAAAATGTGTATAAATCTATTTTTTATTATCTTCCTTCAACATGACAGCACCTTATCTTTGTGCACCTCTCCCTTGATCTCTTCTCCTGCTCCATGCTCATAATTTTTCTCATCTCTGTCTCCCCTGTGGTACTACATTTCGGTGCTACAGTATAGTGTAGTGTTGCAGAATGAACAGTAGATGTCAGCAGAATTCTTACGTTTCCTGTTACATTTTATAATTCATTCTACTGGGGTGGTAAGGTTCATCTCCTAAGTGAATCTTGTTCAGTCAGACCAGATAGAGAGAGTGACTATGATGTTCGTAGGGATATTATACATTGAATGTCAGTAGTCTGTTCAAAATATATATGAGGCACATTCCTCTGTGTCTGTGTGGTCATGTGCATGAGCGGGTGCATGTCTTCTGTCCTCATCAAATACTAATTGACAGAGCCATGCTCCTAAAAAGTGAATTTAAAATCTGTACAAAATTCTGGATGTTTACTTGTGCTCTGTTGTCCCTGTTGTCCCAAGCAGGTCCTGCTAAACAAGATCTGAGTCTTGATATTGGTTATTTGACTGACCTGAAAGAGTTAGTGCTAACGCAATTTCCCCCCCACCAATACCCACACAAGTGTCGGGTTGCAGTTTGTCGGCGCTGGGACCCGCTGGAATACGGCTGGAGAGGGGATATGGGGGCAGAGGAGGCGGGGCAATACAGTGTGGCGCTCGATCAATCCGAGCTTCAGACTTGACAGAGCCTCGAGGATCGGCGGGACGAACGAAAGGGAACTAGAGGTAAGAAATGGAGATGGATACCGGCGATACTATGAAGATAGTGGAGCTGTACGTTGGTCTTAAAAATAGCAAACCAGTTTTGCACAACCGACCATGAGTTGTAATTAGAGTTATATGGCCATTGCCGGCTGATTTATTATTAACCCGGAATTTGGAGAGTTAAACGCTTTTGAATATTACTACAGTTGGTGGTCAGCTGTATTATAGCTTGTGTGCGCTACTTGGAGGTTGATGAATAAATTAGCTTTCAGCTGTCTTGCAAAGTTTAGGGATGTGTGTGCATCTATTTTAAAAATGAATTGCTCGTTATCCTATATAGCCTACAATTATTGCTCGACAATATGCAACTCACGTATAACTGTATCCGTCGTTTCAGACCATTATTCGACTGCATTGTTTTAAACGAGATGATTTGTTGTTCCGATTAATTAATTAAAATTTTATTTATTTCCCACGGGAAACCAGTTTGAAGTAGCTAGATGAAAAGTTTTCAAGTGTCTTTTGGAGTGTAATGAAGTGCAAGGCGGAGATTGCGTTGCGCGATAGGGGGTGGGGTTATTGCTTAGGGCAATGGCAATACAATGGAGTGGATGTAGCCAACATAAATAAACAGAGGGGGGCGGGGGGTACTGTAGTGGTGGGATTGGGTTGGGCGGGAGGAAATAAATTCTACTTTTGGTTGAACTTCATAGTACAAACAAACCAATTGCTTGTGAGATGAAGAGAAAAAAACTATTGGGTGGGGGGGGGGGGCACTTTTCATGGTTCCTTTGTTTTAAAGGCAGTGGGGGAGGGGGGTCAGTGAGGATTAGAGTGAGGGAAGGGGAGGAGGGTGGGGGGGGGGTGGTCAGAGGTTTTAATACTTCCCAGATGTGAGCTGAGAAAGCATATGGTTTCTGAGAGCCACTAGGATGCACACGAGGAATGTGTGCGAACACACACTCTCAATGACATCACAGCGCACATACAGACTCGCATAAAGCAGCTCACACACTGACAGGCTGGCAAGAGATGGGTGGGAGGCCCATGCAGACAGACACAATGTATTAGGAGGCAGCACTGCCATTTCATAGAGAGCAATTCACAGCTGTGTGGCAACGCTTAGGGAACTGGGCTTGTAACTCCAAGGTTGTGTAGGTTAGATTCCCAGCTGGTGGCTGTACTTTTTAAGCAAGACACTTAACCTGCACTACTTCAGTAGCTGAGTGCCTGCTAAATAGACTACTGAAATGTGATGTAAAGTGTGATTTTACCGGCAATCAATAAAAAGTATTATCACCAAATTGGGGCAGTTAAACGCATCACATTTGTCAGGTGTCTTTTCGAAGTCAGTGTTGGCTA
Source organism: Anguilla anguilla (assembly GCF_013347855.1). NCBI lineage: Eukaryota > Metazoa > Chordata > Actinopteri > Anguilliformes > Anguillidae > Anguilla > Anguilla anguilla. The sequence goes on along the minus strand of NC_049213.1, from coordinate 32,645,970 downwards.
TATCAATTTCTTTTAAACGTCCATACTGAGATAGGTACAATTATCTAGTAAATTTTTTTCACTTTATATAAACTTCATTTACGATCACAGAGAAAATTACGTACTGGTAATTAATTTCACTTGTGTGGTGAATTTCATCGTATGTCAAAGCAGAGAGAGAGAGAAAGTAGAGAATCATGTTGGCTTGGATACAGTAAATATGTAAAAATTCTTTACAAGGTTCTCCTAATTTTTTGCTTCCTGACAGAGGCGTGTGTCTCACGAGCGCATATGCCCCTGTGTGCAGGAATCAAAGTGTATAAGACATAACGGCAAAAACTCAGTGACCCTCATTTTTACATCACAGGGCACAGCAGTCATCACCAAACTTTTCATCCTTTCCTCAACCTGCAGAAAACACAGCTGCAAATGCAATAGCCCACACACTACACCGTTAGACACTTATGAAAGCGAAACTGTAATTTCCCCACAAATTTAGAAATGAGAATTCTTTTGTGTGTTAGATTTGGTGGCTGTTTGCTTCATGAGGCTGCATGTATGCATCGGTCTGTGTGTGTCTCTTTGACACTGGCCAGAGTTGCTTGGCTGTGGTATACCGGTGCCACTGCTGTGTGGACCGGCTCACCCTGACCAGCCCCCTGTGGTAGAGAGAGAGAGAGAGGGAGAGAGAGAGAGAGAGATGACCTATTCTGAGAGAGAAAGAGTGAGGGAGAGGGGAAGGGGGAGGAGCTTGGTGGTTCCTCTCCTGGAATGTTGCCCGTGGTCCGTCTGTTTTTGTGCATTTAGCAGTGGAGGGGAAGGAGAACACTGAAACAGGGATTGTTAATGAAGACAGACATGCGGCATTTCTGCTGCCGGAATTCCCCCCTCTTCTCATCTGTGACTGCAGGGCACCATGGGAAGGAGAAGGGGTTCAGACAGGAGGAGGGAAGAATACAGAGAATTAAAGCGAAACTTAGGGAGAGAGAGAGAGAAGTAGAGATACAGTACAGAGAGAGAAGCTATACACAGGAGACAAGGGTCATGTTGGGTAACCTAAAAAATAAAATCAATACACTGCTATGACTGCAATATTATGTAATACTGTATTTATATTAAATTTGTTCTCCTCCCCCTCTCTCTCTCTCTCTTTCTCTCTCTATCTCTCTCTCTCTCTCAGTATAAGCGCCTGTCTACCTCCCCAGATTGAGTGACCATGAGGGCCAGTTGTCTGCTACTGTTGTCCATGCCTGGTCAGTACAAAATCCCACAGAGGGGCACACTACATGGGCACATATAACAGTTCTCCTTTGCATACACATGATTATACTGATATACTGTTCATATAATTCGAATTGTATGATACTATAACTCAAAAATTATATTAAAATATGATCATGTATTTCCATTTTTTTTTCTATGATCATTTTATTCATTAAATAAATATATATTTACAGACATACCCATCCAAACTTAATAGGGCTATGAATTCAAGTGAAAGAAGGAAAGTGCAATGTTTTACACTAGTACCATTATAGAGCACTAAAGGAGTCTGGGTTGGTTTCTCACTCTCTAGGATGAAAGTCTTTCACACTGTTTCATTGTCAGTCGCTCAGTGGGCTGTCTCTGGTCTTTGTGTCAGCTTGTCTTCCTGAATTCTGTCCCAACAGTCCTTTTAGTTGCCCAGCACTTTGGTGCGACAGATGAAGAATATGACAAGTATATTCCCTCAGGTGAGTTACTAACTACTGGCATGTCTCTTCATATATTTAAGTGTGCAAAAGATTCAGATCAGGTAAATAACTGGGCCAGTCAAGAATTTTCCCGTTTTTGACTGTTGGTTTCACGGTATGTTTGGAATAATTGACTTGCTGTAGGATGAAGCACCATCCAATGAGTTTGGAGGCATTTGGTCGAACTTGTACAGCTTCTGTACATTACATTACAGGCATTTAGCAGACGCTCTTATCCAGAGCGTCTTATACAAATTTCTTTCTACCACTTTCATTTATACAGCTGGATATATACTTCAATGCAGTTTAAGTAAATATACATATTTCTATATAATTTATATTTGAATATATTTATACAACTCGCAATTCTAGCCCATCTTTGGAAAAATTGCAGAAGTTCGCTCAAGTTTGTTGGAGACCATTGATGGACAGCAGTTTGCAAGTCTTGCCACACATTTTCAGTTGGACCAACCACTCAAGACCATTCATTTTCTTCACATGAAGCCAGTCTAGTGTAGCTTAGGGTCCACGTCTTGCTGAAGGTTTCTCTTTGTCCCAGTTCTCCTGTAGACTGAAGCAGGTTTTCCACAAAGATTGGAAAACCTGTGCATTTCTCAACCCATTTCCTCCTCACTCCTGGCAAGATTCCCAGTCTCTGCTGCTGGGAAGTGTTTCCGTAGCATTAGTCTGCCGCCACCGTGGTTCATGGATTGTGGCTCAGTCGGATGCTTTGTTGTGCACTCAATAAGGGATTTGAGATGGGCTTTTATTATTATTTTTTTAGTAATGGCTTCCTTCTTGCTGCTCTCGTAAAAAAGGGCAGTTTTGTGGAGCGGTGTGGATATTGTCACCTCTTTTATAGCGTCTGCTGGCCTCATACTGGATTCCATAGCCAGGTTCCTCCTTGTCTGGCTGCTTGGTTTTGAGGGATAGTCTGATCTTTTTTACATACTTGCAGGTTTATCTCCTAAAATTGATTATGTATAAAGTTTAAACACATTTTCTCATTTTCTTTTTGATTCACAGATGATTATGATTACGGGATTCCTGGTAAGACTGTGTTTGTGTTTGTGTGTGCCTGTGTGTGCGTGTGCGTGTGTGAGTGTTTGTATTCTCCAAATTGATGTGTTGTGTTAGATCCTAAAATAAATCAAGTGGTTGCAATTTACCAAACAGCCTCACTCTCATCACTGCAAAACCACTGTTGAGGGTAATGGTAAAATTTGGGGTCGGGTGCATTGATTCAGCTCAGAGCATTTGTTAATAAAATAAGTGCCATTAAGAATTGTTTGATATTTTCCCTGTCCTTCTTTGCTCCCTGCGCAGGTCTGGATAATACAGTCTCCTCTCCACAACAGCAGGTGCTTTTGGAACGTCCCTTTGGCCCTGGCCAATCCGGTAGGGCCGATTCCACTTTGGATATAATCTGCTGCCATTCCAGTCTCATTTTTATAACTGTCACTTTGCGCAATACATCAAGGACATAAAACAGGATTTTCATCTTTAATAGTTTGTAAAATATGAAAAAAATGTGAATAAAATAAATGTGAATAAAAAGAATGGTGTAATATTGAACCAATTCGTGTGCATGAAAGCATCTTCCTTTGTGTGTTTTGGAGTCAGGCCTACTGGAAATGCCTTTCTGAGTTCTGGACATTCATTTAGTTATGCGTTTATGTGGCCTTTGTGACAGTGAATTTTCCTATCATACCTGCATGAATACCGTCTGGATCATTCCAATATGAAGGCACTCGAGTCTCTGTATACCAAATGTGGATTTTGGGACAATATTTGAGTATGGCAGTCTTAGTGTTTATGCAAACCAGAATGGCCATGAGCAGCAGCTCGCTGCAGGAGAATTAGCGCTATAAAGTGTGCAAATGTCTGAGAATCACCGCTGCAGTGTCTGCACTTCTTTGTATTTGTGAGAGAATTTCTGCATGCGTGTTTTGCGAATATGTCAGTTGTTGTAACATACAGTACACATACACGTGTGAGGTTTAGTGTGTTGGTGTGTATGTATGCAGTAGTCAGTGCCATAATGTCTGTATGCATGTTTGTTTCAGTGTTAGTATATGAGCTACTGTAGCCTTGCCTGCATACATGTACAGTATGTGTGATGGAGACCGCAGTTTGTTTTATGTTTTTTTATGTTTTGTGTTTCAGAAGCTGAGTTACAGACTGAACCCACAGAGCCAGGACCTCTCGGTAAGCGACTGGAGCGGGGATGTGTCTGGGTGCGTGTGCGCGTGTGTGTATGCAGGCCTTCACGCCAGAATACGTGTGCACATATGTACGTCTTTGATGTTCTGCATCATTGAGCACGGGCGTGTCATTGTGTTGTTAAGTCAGGCTCAGGTTAATGTGTATTCCTGTATCACACAGATTGCCGTGAGGAGCAGTACCCCTGTACGAGGCTCTACTCTGTACACAAGCCCTGCAGGCAGTGTCTGAACAGCCTCTGCTTCTACAGGTATGACTGGCTGCTCGGACGCCATTTCAGTAACCTTATTATTCCCAGGTGGAGAATAATAACTGTGGTGTGGATGGCTTGCTTTCAGTGCATTATTGCACACAGTCACCTGACCTCTCCTCTCTCTACATCTCTGCAGCTTGCGCAGGGTGTACGTGGTGAACAAGGAGGTGTGTGTGAGGACAGTGTGTGCCCACGAGGAGCTGCTGAGAGGTGAGGACTTATAATTAATATCGCTGTGTAAACAATGCTTCACCTGACCCCTGAATGATACAGGGCTATTACAGGACAGGCAATTTAGGGAACGGTACTGGGCAGTTGCTCTTACAAGATAATTCAGGGGTTGGTAGGGGACTGTTGCACCTACAGGATAATTCAGGAGTTGGTAGGGGACTGTTGCTCTTACAGGATAGTTCAGGGGTTGGTAGGGGACTTTTGCTCTTACAGGACAGATAATTCAGGGGTTTGGTAGGAGATTGTTACTCTTCCCTTTCTGTCTCCACATCCCCTCCCATCTTTTTCTCTCCTCCTCACCTGTTTCAACATCTCCCTCTCACCACATCTCCTCCACATGCACCCCACCTTCCCTCCCCTAATCTCCGCCTTTTTCTCTCCATCCCATAGCGGACATGTGCCGTGACCAGTTCTCGCGGTGTGGCGTGGCGGCGCTGAGTGGCCAGTGTGGGGCGCTAGGGAGCAGCTGTGGGAAGAGCTGCGGTGGATGCTGAGCCAGGGGAGACGGGGAGGGGTGTGCTCACATACTGCCCAAATCCCCACCTCCAAAACCCCCAGCTTTCCCTCCCCTCCCCCTTTCCTTGGACCAAAGACCCTATTGTCTGCACCTTTGTTCTTCCATTCTTTTATATCTTTTTTTTTAGAACTGTTCCTCAACCCCCCCCCCCCCCACCCCTCCACATTATTCCTTATATATGTGTATAAATACATATACTTTTGTACCCAAATATATATTTTTGACTGTATGATGTCACTGGTGCTATTAAAAGAACTGTACACTGGTGCTATAAAACAGCGGTACGTTGCTCAGATGCACATAAACAGCTATGAAGTTGTCACTCAATATACTGTGTGATTTCTTTTTTTACTGTATCATTTATTTTTTGTAGCTTTTTGTGTATTTGTTTTACATGTTTTGTTCTTTCTTTGTTACTGTGTGTGTTCAAGCAGTGTTAAAAATGATGACAAAAGCAGGTGACATTTTGTATTACCTGCCATCTTAACTAATGTAATTGTATTGTAACTGAACTGCAATTACTGTGCAACTACATGTGATTTTAAAGTAATGCATTTGTCAGGTCTGGTTTCTGGAATGAGTCTGAATGAACCCCTGCAATATGCAACTCAAATCCCCATAACTTTAGACAACCATAATTAATATAACTCTCCCAAACTAATCAGACCCAACCATAAATACTATAAATCTAGCTAACTACGCAAACCCAACCATAATTACCTTAACTCTTCCTGAACCTAACCCTGACCCTTTACGTAATTTTCCAAATATGTATTTATACAGCAGTTGCACACAGAACTTAGGTAATTACAATGCATTTACCGCACAGCAGTGCCTGTTTCATATGAGGACTGAGTAAACAGCACGAAGACGGAGCCTCTGCACTTGAGCAAAAAGCAATAATTAATAATCAATAATCAACCGGTTATACCACAGCAAGCTCAGACAAGCAGGCGTCCGTCAGACCAGATCAAGTGAGCTGCAGACCAAAGTAATGAATGTGGTGCTCTTTGACCTCTGCTTTTGTAATTCGGTGAGATGCAGTGAATAGTTGTGTTCATACAGTACTCATCAGCATCAGTGGCAAAAGGTGCTCAGTGAAGGCTGCTCACAAACGGTTACTGTACTTGTACTTTAAATTCTTTTTTTTATTTTTATGGCCAAACAAGTAAAAAAAATAAATGTTTTCTGTGGTAACTTGTGTGTGCTGGTTATTAAATGTCTGTGCCTGATATAAATGCATCCGTGTATTTCTTTAGTCCAGGTAAGGGATGCTCAGATCCTGCCCCTTAGGCCCATAGCACTGCTGGTTTTCTTGTCAACCTGATACTTAATTGATCAATTAATGCCACTAATTGCCCAGAAATTTAACTAAGCCTGTGCCCCAGGTTTAAATCAGTCCTGATTAGGCAGGGGGAGGAATGAAAACCAACAGCACTACTGGCCTTGAGGCCTGGACTTGAATATCCGTGGTCTAGCTGGAGTCCAGATAACTGACACAGTGAACTTTATAGACTGTAAATATCTTTATTAAAAATTAGAGGTCATGGTGGGGGGATGAAATGAGAAAGAAAATGAGTGTAGAAGAGTGGAATGTTAAAACTGCCCAGTGTGGGTTCTACCACAACCCAGCCAGCAAGACCCTTCTGGTGCAGAAGGTCTTCTGGTTCCCGCTCCGACACTGGGCACAGCCGGCCCACATACCCCTTTCCCTGCGGCACAGCTGGAACCAGGCCGGCTACACAGCTGGAACCAGGCCAGCCGAAAAGATGACGGAACCGCTGGAGAGACCCGCTGCTTTCCCGCCATGTTACCCGCAACCAGAGCTAACAGTACGTTAGCGTACTCAGCGCTGGCGCTCGTCCAGGCCCCAGACGACCGCCTGCACTTCATCTGCAGTCGGGAGACTGAAGTTTTCCTGGAAGGAAATAACTAGAATCCGAACTGCTTCTCGCCAGCTCTGATTGTTTCCTGCGATCGGCGATGGTAAGCACTCGCTGTGCCAAGGCCCCTCGACAGTGGAGCCAGGGGAAACGGCCCCCTAAACAACGACTGTAAACAACTCCCCATCCACAAGTTTATTTCATTCACAGTCTCTTTTTCGCATCAGTTGCCAGTGGAAACGATACAGTGTGCTGTTCCCCTGTATGTAGAGCAACGTTAGTAACTCTAGTGAGCTGAGCTGAGCTGACAGAGTTAAGAAACACAGCAAACGACCTGGACCCTTGAAGTCTGTGAACCAGCCTAGATCCAGCGTTTGAAAAGAGGGGCAGTTGGCTCAATCACACCATTTAATGGTGAGCGTGCCCAGTGTGCCATGAAGAAACTGGTTAACCACCTACTTATACAAATGCTGGTTCAAAGTTACCCCACCCCATCAGCCCTGACCTCCAATGTCCACTCCCATACAAAGACACGTACAAAAATAATCTTTCTACTATCAAACCAGACTATGATTTACAAAAACATCATCCGTTAACTGTTTTTCAGTGATTATCAAGTGTTAGTGTGTAAGCACAAACCTAATTAAAATCAGCACATATAGACACACACATTTAAATATTGTGGCATGTTGCTGGTGGTCCCTCACTATGTGCTTCATTCCATAGTGTTCAAGATAAAATATTAATCCTGCGACAACAAATAAAAAAAGAATGAAACTCAACATGCAAGGTGCTAACTTATCCGCAGACTACTTCAGTATTCCACACTAAAATATGCAAATGTATTATTGCAGAGCAAAATATGGCTGAACAGGTCGGTTATTGTGCAGTACAGGCAACTTCCTCGTTTGGATCAGTAGCCAAGTCACCTGATTACTCTTCAGCTCATACTACGCTCTGATTGGACGTGGGCCAGTTTGTTAACCCCCACTGGGGGAGGAGGACGGACGGACTGTGGGTGGCATGGCTCCCTCCAGTGTTCTTGACTTCTCTTCCCCCACCTGACCACCGGGGAGCGCTGTTCAGTTCCCGCTGGACAGCAGGGAGGGGGGCAGCGGGGGCTGCCGACGCTTCATTTCCTGTTGGAGCTGCTCTTTCAGCGTGGACACCTGGCGGAGGAGAGGTCAGAGATCAGCACAGCGCGGTCTCTCAGTGACCCCTCCAGTGAGCGGGATGGTTCAGCGCACCAGGCCTCCTGCCGCAGCGTGATCTACACCCCCCAGGCCCGCCCCGCCCCGCAGCGACCCCCCCGCCCCAGCCCTACCTGCTCCTCCAGGCCTTTGACGCGGGTCCCCCCCCAGCCCTACCTGCTCCTCCAGGCCTTTGACGCGCCCCCCCCCCCCCCAGCCCTACCTGCTCCTCCAGGCCATTGACGCGGGTCCCCCCCACCCCCAGCCCTACCTGCTCCTCCAGGCCATTGACGCGGGTCCCCCCCACCCCCAGCCCTACCTGCTCCTCCAGGCCTGTGACGCAGGTCCCCCCCCAGCCCTACCTGCTCCTCCAGGCCTTTGACGCGCCCCCCCCCCCCCCCCAGCCCTACCTGCTCCTCCAGGCCATTGACGCGGGTCCCCCCCCCCCCCAGCCCTACCTGCTCCTCCAGGCCTTTGACGCGGGTCCCCCCCCAGCCCTACCTGCTCCTCCAGGCCTTTGACGCGGTGCCGGTGCGCCCTCTCCCTGGCCGCCAGCGTGCGCTCGGCGTCCCTCTGCGCGGCCCTCAGCCGGTCCGCCTCCCGCTGCGCCTCGTCCCGCTGCCGGGCCGAGCCCTCGCTGGCGCTGTGCAGCTGCTCCATCTCCGCCAGCTGGGCCTGGAGACGGACAGAGACCGCGGTCACGGGTCACTACAGCACTGCGCTAATACAGCCTGCGGTCACGGTCACTCAGCACAGTGCTAATACAGCCTGTGGTCACAGTCACTCCAACACTGTACTAATACAGACCGTGGTCGCAGTCACTCAGCACAGTGCTAATACAGCGCACGGTCATGGTCACTCAGCACAGTGCTACTGCAGCCCGTGGTCACTTACACCCCAGCAACAGCACAGAGTAATTCACAATGTGAGCACACCGCACCAGATCAACTAAAGGAGCGGCCATTGAGTGACAAAGTAAGAACATCCTTTGTTCAAAACCCTCCAGTCCTGAATGATGCTTTGGCATCATACATAACAAGTGAGATCATTTTCATATTTTCCCATTATCATAATGAACTTTGTTTACATGGTCGTTATCAGGCAGTGACAAGCCTTTCCTCTGAAAGGTGCAAGTTCTCTCCTGTAGTTCTATGCAGGCAATAAGCAGTAAAATAGTCCCAGGTGAGTAAATCATGCACGCAGAAATGCATGCATTTCAGCTGTAGTGCTCTTGGTATCCTGAAACACAGTGACACAGTGGGAACCCCAGAAACAAAGCTGGCACTTCTTCAAACGGAGGAGGAAAATGCTGAACGCAAGAAAACGGCTGAAAAAGAAGAGTTACTCCCGTCTGTACAAGTTGAACATATTTTACGTGAGCATGGCCTGCAATGTAATACTTTTTTTTCTCCAAAATTCCACAGGCGACTTTGAGGATATTTCATTTGCTCAACCCCTGAGAGAACAAGCATTCCACGTGTACCGCAGTGATTTATCGGATTCTCTCCGGGGTCAACATGACTGAATCCCACAGACATCTGCTACATAAGCATTAAGCTTCCTACAAACTACAATCCAACCTGCTCCTCATCCTACAAAGCATATACTACCCTAACCTCAAATTACAGCTACTGCTAAGCAAGCACAGACTACTAAGTCTAATTACCCTAATTGACACAACCCCCTCTGTCAGTGATGGAGTCTCAAGACCAGGTCTTGGTCATGGGCACCATTTTATGTCTCAAAATATGTGTGTGGTCTTGGTCAGCATCGCTGAAGAAAAATACATTTTGTTGAATTTTTTTGCATTGAACTTGGTATTAGTTTGACTCAGATTCTGTTAACTACATATGCACAGATTACACATAAAGAGGAGTGATAATGTATAGTAATGGCTTTGGGATGTAATACTGTATTGCGCACAAGAGGACAGAGATCCAGTCAAAAAGCTCAAAAACATGGCCAAAATTGCATGCATTTGGTCACAAATGTGGTCCAAGACTAAGATGTGGCCTTGGTCTTGGACATGGTGGTCAATACTCCATCACTACCCTCCCCCTTTCAAAAATCAGTCCATCCCACTCACCAGACACAAAGCTATCTTCTTCCTTATGCTCACCATCTCCTCCTTTTGCACAAGCAACCAATAGAAACACAGAAACCTTAACCATCAGCCAATCTCTTTAGAACTTCAGATAACTTCCTTTACTTTATCAGCAAATAAGTACCAATAATGGTAAAATATTCCTCAAAATCTTCCTCAAAAACACATAGTTAAAAAAAAAAACCTAAAAATGCACACCATCATTCACCAAACTTAGTACACCCCTCTCTCCCGAGCTAACACCGTAAATCCAAAATGTTTGTAGAGACACGAAGCAGGAAGTCAAGCCTGGATTCTGTGGCAATGTGGCACAGCTGTGTGAACAGGGATGGTATTACACCCGATGGGTTTTCACACCCCGTCCCTTTGAAAGCCGGTGTCAGGAGCTAACGTGCGTTTACGCAGAGCGTTTGCGTGAGGGCGAGAGTAAATTCTTCACAGTGTGATCCTCGACTCCTCCGTCTTTCATCTATGCCTGGGAAACGCACAGGCGACGACAGCTGAAAAAACAAAGCTAGGGAAAGGAGGATATCAAGCCATTAAACCCCCGTTTGGCTAGCCTGACTGCCACTGGCAGCCACACAAGTGTCCCCTTTCCACGAGTACAGCCAATCAGAACCCAAACGGAGAACTTGGGCTTATAGACCTTTTGCTGAATTACATAAACTTACAGAAAGTTATTTGTGTATATGCGAGTAATTGTAGCCCAACTGTAAAATATTATCATCTACTGTATATAGCGATGTAACCATATACTTGTATTTAGTTCACAAAGGCGGTTTCTGCTCTTATTGCTCAGTAGATTTATCCATTTACCAGGAACCAAATTTATGTTTGGTCGGAGGGAATCCATCTGACATATGTACAGTACGGCAAGCTTTCCAGAATCCTAAACAAGCCATTCGTCATAAAGTTTCCTCTGTTAAGTACAGTTCATTCGCATTAGTGATTTACTGAAACCGCACATACAGTTCCTGGTCTGGGAAAATCTTTTAGTCAGTGCTGCTCACATGAATCAGAATGCACTTATGTTCCCTCGCAATGTAAATCGCTCTGGACAAGCTCGTCTGCTTAATTAATGGAATGTAATGCAATAATGTAGGCTGTGGTGGTTACTTATTGCAGACCGCGGTAAATGAACACCCACTGTCAGTGTTTCCATCCCTCCTCTGGCTCAGGCCGGCTCAGACCTTTTCCTGTTATGGCTGAATTCCATGTGAACCCAGGCGGGCGGGTAATATAGGTTGTGTAGCCGCCCTTCAGCTTGTTGCCTAGCGACACCACCATCATCATTACTCCAAGGGGCTGCCTGGCCCCACTTGTGACACGCCCATTGTGACATTGTGCCTTGGCCACGTGTGTCATTTTATGCAACGTCCCCACAACCCCAAACTTCCCCTCGGTGGCCCCGCCCCTCGGTGACTCCGCCCACGATGGCTCTTCCCCCTGATAGCTCCGCCCCCTGGGGGCACGTGTGCGCACCTGCAGCAGGGAGATCTGCCGCTGAGCGTCCTGCAGTTCCTGCTCTGCCGTGTTGAGGGAGCGGTCCAGACGACCCTTCTCCGCAGAGAGGCGCATGCTGCCCTCCTCCATCTTCAGCTTCTGACGCTCCACCTGGGCAGAGTGCCATGGAGGGGGGGGAGTGAGGGAGGGAGGGAGAGAGAGAGAGGGAGGGAGGGGGTCGATGGGGGGGGGGGGGGGGCGAAGAGAGAGGGAGGGAGGGAGGGAGAGGGAGAGAGAACAAACTATAAAATAGTCAGGACAACATTACCATAAATTCAATTATAGTCAACCAAATTATAGCACAGCACAAACAAAACTACATCACCTATTGGGACATACAAACACAAGCACAAAGTAAAATACATTGCCTTTTGGAACTAAAAAAAGTACATCATGGCTGACAAAAAATGAAGAACTACAATGATGACGCACAGACTCAGTGAGCACAGCTTGGCCATCGATACAGGCCAACATCGGACACACACACACACACACACACACACGGACACACACACACACACACACACACGCACACACCTGAAGAAAGACAGTGTGTAGCCCACCTTGTCCAGCGTGCTCCTCAGGGCGTTCTTGTCCTTCTCCAGCCGGACGGCCTGCCTCTCCGCGTCCCTCTTCTCCCCCTCCAGCTGGGCCACCGCCCTCTGCAGAGCGCGCAGACGCTCCTCACTGGCTGCGCGTTCCGCCTGCGCAGCCTGCGCGTTGCGCTGGGTGTCGGCCAGGCTGGCCGTGCGCTGCCGCAGGGCCTGGGGGCGGGCGGCAGGGCAGAGGGGTCCGTGTGAGGGTCACCCGCATTTCCTCCGCACTCTCCTCTTCTTCACTTTACGCCTCATTTTATGACTCGAGATTATCTCATATTTTTTTTTTACACTTCGTATCAGTATTTTGTGTCTCGGACTCCTTCGATTTCGTTTTTGATGGTATGAGAACATTTTCCTTTAAATCCTTTTCATGCCCATACATTTAATTTAACATTACATTGTTCAATTTTTTTCAATAACCAAACAGGCTTAATCTGATCTGTTTTCAATTCCTTGAATACAAGGAAATTCAATTTAATATTACAATCAATTTGCTCAAATGAAAATACTCTCTACAGTATTTAGCAGATTCTTCGTAAAGCACAAGCTCAATTATGGCTGAGACTTACGGCTGCTACTACTAATACAAACATAGTAGTTACTTTGTTAAAACAGTTCTTATCTTTCTTGTTATGTTTGTGTTAGGAAATTCCAGGAGTAGGACGGGCATCGCTCTCTCTCACCTCCTGGGTGTGGGCCAGCTCCGTCTCCAGTTCCCCTTTACGGAGCTCGCTCTGGACCAGCTCCGCCTGCAGCGTCTGCACGCGCTCAGTGAGGGCGGCTATGCTGCGCTTCCCGTCCGAGAGGGACGCCTTCGCCCCATCCACGCGCTCCTAAGGTAACGGCACACATAGCGGTCTCAGCCATCTTGTGATAGCAGCTACAGTTTACACACAATGATGCAGCTACATGGAGCACAGCTACACAGAGCAGTGTGATGTCATCAGATAAACACTGATAGAACATATACACCTCCACACTGCAGTATTAGACATGCAGTTCCATTTTGATGCCACATATTATAGATCCATACTATGATTATGGTCTTAAAATGGTATACCAGACACGGTAAGCCCTGCGCCCCCCGACCCCCTCCTCAAACCTGCAGTAGCCTGCGGTCCTGTTCCGCCGCGCCCAGTGTCTTCTGCAGTGCCGCGAGGCGCCCCTGGGTGGCGCTGTGAGCAGCGGTGGTCTCTTGCAGGCTTTGCGCCAGGCCCTGAGCCTTCTCCTTCAGGGCCGCTTCTGTTTCCTGGGCCTTGGCGAGCGCCTGGGTCAGCCTGTCCACCTCCCTCTGCAGGGCGGCCACTCGCCGCTCCCCCTCGGACACCTTCACACAGGGAGGGGGGGAGAACGCAAAACGGTCACCCAGGCGTCATGCGAGTGCTGTAACGATAGGCCAATGGCCGCCGTTCGCGTACCTGTTTGAGGAGGCCGTCCGCGCGCTCCTGAGACGCCTGGCTCTCGGACTCCCGGTCCCCGAGGCTCAGCTTCAGCCTCTGGAGCTCCCCCTCCTGGCTGCGCCGCGCCAGCTCAAGCCGGGTGCCCCGGGCCTCCGCCGCCTCCAGGGCCTCCCGCAGCTTCTTCCTCTCCGCCTCCAGCCGCGCCTCCCCGGCCCTCATCTTACTCAGCTGCTCCTGCAGGGCGCGGAGGGTCACATGACTGGTCACATGACTAGACAAAGAGCAATGGGAGGGTGCGCGCGTGTGTGTGTGTGTGTATGTCTGTGTCTGGGTTATAACAATGCTTTATTCCAACAACAGTATTTTATTACAACTCTTTCATGTCTCCCAGACATGAAAGCCCAAAAGTGTTGGAAACTTCCCCCTTCCTATCTGTGCAATGTCCTCCATCTATTTGGGACAGCCAGCCACCATTTCTTCTTCACTCTGTAGTCCGGCTGGCCTTGAAGGACACTTCCCACTGTCTTCCACTGAGCATTCCCCCCTTTATTGTAGCAGGAAAGTTGCCTGAGTAAATATTCTCTTTTACAGCAATCACCTGGCAAGGGGTTCAGCAGATACAGAGGCAATCGCAAGGCAAGAAAACTCAACTTTGACCAAAACATAACAAGACCATCACAATGAGAAAGCTTGGGAGCCAAAGATATCAGCACCATTTATATTGGTATTACTTATTCCCAAAGCCAGAACAGTGACACATTTCATTCATGCTGATGACTAGAGCAGAAGAGGTCAGAGAACTGGACTCAGAAGCTGAAGGTCCGTCTGAAGTTTGTTCAGAAAGTGGTTACCTCAGCTGCTCCCATTGAAGCCCACTGTCTAATAACCCACAGGGGAGCATAAACCTGTTAACTCTGTAAGGACTGCTTCTAGGGGAATATTTATGCCAGCCATTGTTTATATGAGACAGACATACTTTAAACAGCATTATTGAAAAGCACTGTCAATATATATACAATTATGTCAAAATATTCATGAAAATATAGTTTTTATAAATTGCAGAACTCTATATAAAAAATATTCCACCTGTTCACATTTTAATATGGTCTTAACGCAAAAAAATAAAATCATGGAAAATGATGTGTGCGTAAGACTGGGAGCAGTGTAACTCATTGGGAGCAGTGTAATTCATCACATTATTTGAAGACTGAAATGAAACGGAAATAATGGGAGCAGTGGAATAACACGCTAGGCATGACTAAACATTGTGTTAAGGACCCGAGCGCACGGTAGCTGAACGGCTCTTCCATATGTTCCTGCGTCAGGACTCGGCTGGGCGCGCTCAGACGCTCCACAAACACAGCCGCCGCGCGCAGACCAGACATAAACACAGGGGCAGATACACACCTCACAGCTGGCAGGCTCCCCCCTCTCTCTCTCTGGCTCTGGCTGTCCCTCTCTCTCTCTCTGGCTCTGGCTGTCCCTCTCTCTCTCTCTGGCTCTGGCTGTCCCTCTCCCTGCTATAGACAATTCCCTCTCTCTCTCATTCTCTCCCTCTCTCTCTGCTAGACAATTCCCTCTCTTTCTCTCTCTCCCTCTTTCTCTGCTACAGACAATTCCCTCTCTCCCCCTTTCTCTCTCTCTCCCTCTCTCCCACTGCTACAGAGAACTTCCTCACTCTCTATCTCTTTCTCTCCCTGTTTCTCTCTCTCTGCTACACACAGTTCTCTCTCTCTTGCTCTCTCACTCTCTCTGCTAGAGACAATTCCCTCTCTTTTCAGCATCCATCCCACAGTCCCCGGCCTGCACTTTCTCAAACTCAAATGCAGATTATAAAATCCCCCCCCCACCCCTTGCTCTCTTTTCTACCCAGCCCTCCTCTTGCTCTTTCTCTTGTTTCTCTTTCTCTCGCTCTCTTTCTCCTCCACCTCCCACATTCTTTCCCAGTGCCTGTCTTATTCCCCGCTCGCCACCGTGCAGATGAATAGGCTCTTTATTGCCTTCCGAAAAACCATAATGGCGGTTCTCCCCTCTGCCAGCTGGGCCAGTGCACCACGAGGCCGGGCCAGGTCCCGAAAGGCTGACTGCGGCGCTGACTGTGCTGACAGCCCCGCATTCTCACGTGACCTCTTTCAATAACCTAGCAGGAGGAGAAAGTGAACATTTACACAGCTCCTCTGCCTGCTCTCTCTCTCTCCCTCTCTCTCTCTCTCCCTCTCCCTCTCTCTCTCTCTCTCCCTCTCTCTACTTCCCTCTCTCTCTCTCTCTTTCGCTCTCCCTCTCTCTCTCCCTCTCTCTCTCTCCCCGTACGCTTGGCGTGCGGCAGACCTGGCAGCCAGCAGTCAGTACAGTGTCTGTTTTAGCCAGCTGGCTCTGTGCCAGGGAAAGGGGAAAAGGAGAGGGAGGAAGAGAGAAAAAGAGATGAGAGGGAGAAAGGATGACGGGGATAGTCGGGGTGACAAAGTGAGTGCATGCAAGCAATATAAAGATGGAAGGGGGCTAGAGTATCAGAGTGTGCCAGATTGTTGATATTTATACCTGAGTGTGACGCTTCTCTGTCTCTGTATCAGAATGAGAGTGTGTGTCAGTTACCTGTGTCTCTGTATCAGAATGAGAGTGTGTGTCAGTTACCTGTGTGTGAGAGTGTGTGTCAGTTACCTGAGTGTGTCGCCTCTCGGTCTCCGCGCTCTGATTGGCTCTCTCCAGCTCCTTCACCCGGTCGGCCAGCGCCCTCTTCTCCCGCTCCGCCCGCCGCACCGCCTCCTCCTGCTGCTGCAGCGCGGCCTGGGCAGCACTCAAACGCCCGTCCACCCCGCGCTTCCCTGCGGAGCGGCAGCCAATCACAGCGCAGCGTTCAAACGGCATGCGCCTTCACCGCCATAACAGTCAGAGCCGCCATGACAGTAGCTCTGTTGCTCTGCAGAGTCTGCTTTCTGTTGTATGTTATGCAGGTTGTGTTTGGCAGCGGATTGTGACTGCTAAAGCGGTTGGGGTAACACTGGTGTGACGCTCACCTTCCTGGCAGTCGGTGAGGGTGGCGTGGAGCTGGGCGAGGCGGGTTTGGACGGCGTCCCTCTCCCCACTGACCTCCTCCAGCTCTCTCTGAACCGCCCCCAACTGACAGCGGGCCTCATCCTACACAACACAACACAAACCAACACAACGCAACACAACACAACGCAGTCAGAGAGAGAGAGAGAGAGAGAGAGAGAGAGAGAGAGAGAGAGAGATACACACTCCTCTTCACTCCTTTTTTTTCTCCCTTTCTCCTCAAAATCTATCTGCGTCATGGCACGGGTTTCCAACGCTGAAATATCTTATACGGCAGGATAGACTGATCTGAGCTGATTGATAAAACACTGCATGGCAGGGAGACTCTAACCTGACCCTCGGGGCCAGGAGTAACTGCTGCTTTTCATTTCATGCCCACCAATCAGGGACTGATTTCAATCCGAGGCACCGGCTGAGTGTAATTTCCGGCCAATCAGATTGTTGGACCATGGACTACCAGGCAGAAGAGAAAACCAGCAGCACTACTGCATCGCTGCTGTGTGGTACTGTAATAGCTGGCAGCACGTCTCTCCAGGTCAGATCCTTCTGGAAAAACATTTCATCCAAACCACAGGATGATGGTAAAACAAGATGAGAGTGTGTCCCTCTCTCACCCTGTCTCTCTGTGTGTTTTATGGTGTGTCCCTCTCTCACCCTGTCTCTCTGTGTGTTTTATGGTGTGTCCCTCTCTCACCCTGTCTCTCTGTGTGTTTTATGGTGTGTCCCTCTCTCACCCTGTCTCTCTGTGTGTTTTATGGTGTGTCCCTCTCTCACCCTGTCTCTCTGTGTGTCTCTCAGCTCCTGCAGGAAGTCCCTCAGGCCACACCGCAGCGTTTCGGGGTCCAACTCGGGCAGCGGGAGGGGGAGGGGGGCGTCGCCCCTCTCTGGGGAGACGGGTCGTGAACCTGCGCCCTTCTCTGAGGACCCACTGCCGCCCAAATCTTCCCAACCTGGAGATGAGACACGGGGCAAATTCACCCAAACCTGTTAGTCTTGTCCATATAAGAGTGACCGTCTCTGTGAGAATATGAACTATTTACACCTTCTCAGTCAGGACAAAACAAGCTCAAAATCTGTATTCACACTAGAGGCTAGCAAATATATCTATGGTGCACTGTACATTGTCAAAACTTCTCAAAGGCAGGAACGCTAACATGAAAAATTGGAAAGACAAAACTCAAGTGCAAATGGTCAAGACTTATCTGAGCTCATCAGAAACCGTGAAGGAACTGGGTTTAACACTTTTTATCAAAGAGTAATATTACAATGTGCCGCACATTTTCACATTTTCTTTATGCAAATGTGCTTGATCCATTAAAATGAAGGCACTCTGCTTTTATGAATACAGGCTAGGAGGAATAAAATCTGCGATGGATTCTATTCCTGCAAGTGGTTGACAGTGTATTACCAGGGTGACCCCTAGTGGTCAACCTTGGCTACAGCAGTTGCGCCACGCGGTCGCACGATCACCTTTGGAGGGGGAGATGGAGCGGCGCATGGGGGACAGGCTGCGGGGCCGCGAGACGGACAGGGGGCCCGGGGAGGTCCCGGCGGGGCTGCTCCCGCCCCCGCCCCGGCCCCGCCCGCCGGCGCCGATGCCCAGGGTGCGGGTGAGCGCCGACTGCAGGCTGCCCAGGCGGAACTCCAGCTCGCGCCGCTGGGCCTCGGCGCGGGCCAGCTCGGCCTCGGTGGCGGCCAGCTTGCCCTGCGCCTCGCTCAGCCGCAGGCCGGCCTGCGCCGCCTCGTCCTGCGCCGCCCGCGCCCGCAGCGCCAGGTTCCGCGCCTCGTCCTGCAGCTTCTTCTCGCAGCCGCGCGCCTCCTGCAGCTGCGCCGTCAGCTCCCGCTCGCAGCCGCGCCAGCCCGACTCCGAGTCCGCCAGGCGCCGCTGCGCGGAGGAGAGCTGGGGGGGGGGGGGGCAGGAAAGGGTGAAGTGTGGGGGGGGGGGGGGGGCGAAAGAAGAAGAAGAACAGAGAGAGGGAGGAGAAGATAAGTGATGGAGGTTAGGGAGGACAGGAGAAATTCTGCTTCGTAAGCACGCTCCACCCTCCGCCCTTCATTTTCTGTTCATAAATAATGTGGAGTCACAGACAAATGGCAAAAAAACTAAATGAATAATGTTACTGCAAATGTTTTTATTCAGAATAACAGAACTAGAGCAGAATAGAACATTAAGCTTTATGTCTGAAATACTGTTTTACTTCTCTTGATTCAGTAACTTCTCTGTTCACATCAGGTTTCTCTCACTCTCACCTCCCTCCTTCATATTTTTCTCCATTTTGTGTTTTTTGTTTATGGGTATTCCTTTTGGGGAGGGGGGGGGGTGTTTTTTTGTGTCTGCTTATAGCTATTTGCAAAGCTATCTTTATTTTTTTCTGGGCTCTGTGAGTTTTCCTTGAGGCCTCAGATCATACAGCCTCTAATAAAGAGACTTTAGAGGTCACTAAAGGTCGCCTCACCTCCTTCCTGAGGCTGCTCCTCCCCGTCTCCGCCTCGGCCAGCCTCTGCTTCAGAGCGAACGCCTCCCTGGCCCGCTCCTCCTCCCTCTGCTCCTCCAGGGAGAGCCGGGCCTGCAGCTCCGCCACCTCCCTGCCCTTCTGCTCCTTCTCTCCCTCCAGCACCTTCAGCTGAGGGAGGAGGACAGGGAGAGAAAGCGCAAAAAACAGGGAAAAAGTGTGTGATATAAAATGGCGGACATTCCCTTCACTTGTGCATTCCACCTAGTTTTTCCATCAAACCAGTCTGGTCATACATTTTACTGTTCTGTGGCCAGTGTCTCTGTGACCTGAGTAAGAGGATTTCAGGATGAATCGTGGCAGGCGTTTCGCTCTGTTCTCTGCTAGTGTGGCCTGTCGTGCGGCTGCTCCTGTCTGACCTGTCTGCGCAGCTCCTGCAGCTCCCTGCGAGCCTCCAGCCGCGACCGCTCCACCTCCCGCAGGCAGCTGCGCAGCTCGGTCACCTCCCTCTGCGCAGACGCCAGGCTCTCCTCCAGCACGGCCAGCTTCTGCTCCTTCTCCTCAGACTGGCGCTTCACGCTGAGAGGGAGGGAGGAAAGTAGAGAGAGAGAGAGAAAGAGGGGAGGAGAAAGAAGGGGAGAGAGCCCATTACTACTGTGCCTACTGGATGTGGTTGCTTCTGAACACCCATTCAAAAGTATCAAATGTATCTGCATCAAAAGTATCAAGGGCAGATTTGTAAACAAAATTCCTCATTACTTAATTATATCCTGGGCAGCAGTGTAGACAATGGGTAAGGAACCGGGCTTGTAACCTAAAAGTTGCCGGCTTGATTCCCAGCTTAAGTACCTTGCTGTTTTACCCTTGAGTAAGGTGCGTAACCTGAATTGTTTCAGTATATATCCAGTTGTATAAATTGATTCTGTGCAAAACGTTGTGTAAGTTGCTCTGGCTAACAGCGTCTGCTACATGCCAGTAACGTAATGTCATGTGATGTGATATAATATCCTGATTTGTTCCGCCAAATCTGAACTACCTGATTCTCTCGCTCTCGGCTGCTCTCAGGGCCTCCCTGAGCTGCGTGTTTGATTGGCCGAGGGTCTCCTTCTCCTTGGTGACGTCTCCTAGCGCCCGGCGAAGCTCCAGGCTCTCGCGCCGCAGCCCCTCGCCGGCGTCCCGCGATTGGCACAGGCGCCTCTCCGCCTCCATCAGGTCCCGCCTCAGCGAATCCCGCGCCTCCTCGCTGGCCGAGAGGGCGCCCCTGCACTCCTCCAGCTGGGAGAGGAGGAGGAGGAGGAGCAGAATGAGAGGGGAGAGGAGGCACAACCTCACACAGAAGACGTACCCAAAGTCATCTGCACTCCAAAGATCCAGCACAATGCAATGCTGCTAATGGCACTACCATATTGTGTCTTATTTACATCTGCTTGTGACATTGGCACATTTCAGATGATCTGTTCCACACTGGTATTGTTGATCTATGTTGCTGTCACACAGGTCTTTAAAGTACATTATACACTTCAAAGTGTTAAGTCAGAGGAGCATCTACCTGCTATTCTTCTATACTGGTTAAAATAGAATTTACGCCAAGTAGTGATGTAATACAAGCTGGTTGTTTGGATAAAGAAGATCGAACAGTATACTGGTATAATAAAATGTTTAAAAATCCTTACTGAAGTCCACTTCCCTCGCTCCCACTCACGCTCACCTCTTTGAGGGCAGTGTCTGCGTGCGTCTGCAGGTCTGCGCAGCTCTCCTGCAGCCGCTGCAGCTCCCGCTGGTGTGAGCTCACTGCGTCCTGCAGCTGGGAGCGCAGCTCCTGCAGCTCCGTGTTCAGGGCCCCCACGGTGGCCTGGGAGGGGGGCGGGGGGGTCGGCGGGGCGAGAGAGAGAGAGAGAGAGAGAGTTCAGTCTGTAGCCCATCACACATTGAGCCCACAACAGTGCCCATTCCTCCGCCATGGGTGGAAATAAAGGCCGCTTGCATTCACTAACGGCTGTGGCCAGTAGGGGGAGCCGTGGCGCATTAGCCGCAAGCGTGCTCACCCTCTCCTGCTCCTTGCAGTGCACGGCGTCCCTGCGCAAGCGGTCCAGCTCCAGGGCAGCCGCGCCGAGCTCCGCCTGCAGGGCGGACAGCTTCTCTGCAAGCACCGCCTTCTCCGTCTCCTTCAGAGACAGCGCCTGGGGTGGGGGGTGGGGGGTGGGGGAGACATGACTATGAAACTCCACTCTACAGTAATACATTTAGAAACAGGGAAGACTCTACGTAAATGAAGACTGTTGGCAATCTTGTTTTTCTGTTCCTCATGGATACTGCAGTTTAAAGAAGGTATTTTAATACTGAACAGTCCATTTTTCCTTTTTTAGCCCCCCCCCCTCCCTCATTCCTGCTCTACATCCTATTATCCAAATTAGTATCACTTCAATTTTCTGTTTTTTTTTTCCTCAAAGAGGTCCTATGGAACAGAGCTCCAATCATGGGTGTACTGGAGAAGTCTGCAGGTGGACTGGGGGCAGATTGTGGATTGGGGGGAACTCCAAGTTTTGGGGCTACCAATCAATAACTGGGTCTGCTGCTTTGAAGACCCAGGACATGGTGTGCCGCTGGCAGTGCTATGGAGTCATTTTAAATTTTAATTTGAGCTCTCCCCCCCTTCCTTCCTCCCTTCCTCCCTCCCTCCCTCCATCCCTTCCTCCCTCCATTCCTCCCTAACTCCCTCCCTCCCTCCCTCGCTCACCTGCTGCTTGTCGCTCTCGGCCTGCAGGAGGCACTGGTCCCTGTCTCTCTGCAGGGCGCTCAGCTCCTCCCTCCACTCCTCCCGCTCTTTCTCCGCGGCCAGGTGGGCGTCCTCCGCCTGCAGCCTGAGCCTCCGCAGGGCCTCCTCCTGCTCCGCCTCCAGGCTCCTGCGCACGGCCTCCTGTCCCCGGGGGAAGCGCAGTCAGCACCGGGAGCAGGGGCGCGAAAGGGCGCACAGCGCACTCCACTTCACCCCATCCTACCCACCTCAACCCATCTCCGGGTGTAAGCTCCTACACCTCCTAAGCATGACTTCCTGTGGAAACCTTTTCAGTTAACAGACTCTGACTGCAGTCATTTGACTGAAACGGTAGCACTGTAGCACTTTGGGAATAAATACATTTGTTTTGATGGAAATACATTGTGAGAAAGCCTTCATATTTGATTTCAAGTACACACATAGTCTCTAAGCATCTGTTAGCAACTATCCCGGGTGTGAAAAAAGTATTTTCACATTCAAGATCTAGCTCTTTGTTCACACATGCATTTTTGAGTGAGTATGTGTGTTTGCGTGTGTGAGGGTGTTTGCGTGTGTGTGTGTTTGTGTTTGTGTGTGTGAGGGTGTTTGCACGTGTGTGTGTGTGTATGCGTCTGTGTGGTGTGTGTTTGTTTTTATGACACTTCCCAACCTTCTCAGCAGCCAGCCTCTCTGTCTCCTCCTGGTGGTCGGCGATGGCCTTGCGCAGGGCCTGCTGTGCCTCCTGCTGAGCCAGAGCCAGGGCCTGGGCCAGGGCCCCACGCTCCCGCTCGCTGTGTGCCACGGCCGCCTCCCCGTCCGCTCGCACCCGCTTCAGCTCGGCTGCACGGGGGCGGGGGCGGGGGCGGGGGGGGGGGGGGGGGGGGGGGGAGTGCGGGGGTGGGGGGTGGGGGGATGGAGCAGACAATCAACAACCAACACCCAACACAAAACTAATCAACAAAGAGTACATTACGAGAACAACTAATAAATGACTCCATTTTCACAAGTAGGTAAATGATAATGAAATGATCCAAATTGAATCTCTCTCTTTGCTCCAGATATAATCTGGCACCAGTAACTTGTACTGGATCAGCTAAAAAAAAACTGAATTTTTAGTCCAAGCATTAGGGGGCTAAAAAAGGTCAGTGGGACCTTTTGGGACAGAGTACCTGCACCCCCCTCTCTGTCCCCCTCCTCCTCGCACCCCACGCTCACCGCTGGCGGTCTCCCTGCTCAGACGCAGGGCCTGGTTCTCAGACTCCAGCTGCTCTCTGCGCGACTCCGTCTGCGCCAGCTGCTGCTGCACCTCAAACAGGCTGGTCTCCAGGGCCTCCCTCTCCGACCTGCAGGGCCCCACCAGGGAAAAAGACTCCTGTTGTATTTGCATTCATTACATCTTGTATTTTAAATGACCTTTTCCCAACATTGGATAAGGTCACTTTGGAATTTTTCCAACATTCAGAATTTGTTTTGAAATAACTGTAAAACGTCTTCAAAATTTATCTTGTTTCAAAAAAAAAATATACGCTTGTCGACTTACCTGAATGCAGCCAGCTCCTCTGTGAGTGTGGCATTGTCCCTCTCAGACGCGGTGAGCTGTACGATAAGCCCCGCCCTCTCCCGGGCCAGCTCCCCCCGACTCCGCCCTGCCTCCTCCAGGGCCACGCCCTGTCGCTGTCCCTCGCCCCGGGCCATGCCCAGCTCCGCCCCCAGAGCGCTCACCTCCCCACACAACTGAGAAGGTCAAGAGTGCAGGTGTACGTAAGCGAGCATTATTACAAAGGGTCAAATAATGCAGCATACATCACAATAGCATGCAGTTTAAACCTTCAGTTCACAAATACATGATTAGAATGTTCTTAACTGAAGATTCTAATACTGATCACTACTGGTAATAGGAAGCAAGGGAGTCCTAGAACACTGATGTACAATTTTGAAAAAACATTCCCAAGAATTCCCTACTCTTCAAAGGGTTAACTGCCTGTGATGAGTCTGAGCGAACCTGATATTTGCTCAACAAAAGTCTCTTAGGGATACAATATAATAATGTCCATACGGACACTGGGGAGCATCACAGAATGGTCACAGGATGGCACACAGGAGGCGGGGCTCTACCTGTGTGACTCTGTCCTGCAGCTTGGCCCTGTCCGCCCTGATCGTCTGAAGCTCCGCCTCCAGGCTCGCTCTCCCGAGCTCCGCCTCCTGAAGCGATTGGTGGAGAGCGAGGCGGGCGGAGTCCAGCTCCAGCCTCTCCTGCTCCAGGCGCACCAGCTCATCTCTGACGGTCTGCTTGTCCTGCTCAGCCTCCCTCTTCTGGGCCAGGAGCAGCCCCTTCTCCTCCTCCAGCTGAGAGAGAGAGAGAGAGAGAGACAGAATAGAGAGAGAGAGAAAATGCCAATGGGGGAAAAAGGTGGCAGGTGTAATGAAAATGTGGACGTGGGTGTTAGATGCCTGGCAGGAGCCATCCCGCGGGTTCTCGTGCCCACCTGGATGATGATGTTGTGCAGGTCGGACTTGTCCTGGGCCAGGCTCTCGTTCAGGCTGCCCATCTTGGCCAGAGAGTCCCTGAGCGCGGCCTCCTCTGAGCGCAGCTTGTTCAGCAGGAGGGAGAGCTCGCTGTTGCTGGACTCGGCCTGCAGCCGGGGAGAGAGAGAGAGGGAGGGAACGAGGGAAAAGACGGCACATCTTCAATTACAGCGGCGGCCATTTTGCATCGTACACTACAGAGGACTAGAAGGAGACTGTGACACACAGGGGGAGCAGGAAGAGAAGTTCTGAGCTTAAAATCCATGAAAAATGGAAACAAAACTGTGAAGAAAAAGGCGACGATTCACTATAAAACTCTTTCATGATAAAGGAAAGATTGGCAATGAGGAATTAACAGACAGAAGCAGGTAGATTACAAATGAAGCAGTTATCCTGAGACAGACTGACAGACAGAAAGACAGACAGACAGACAGACAGACGATGGGAAAGTGAAAGTGTCAGTATCCAAAGTTAGAGTTACCCTGGCCAGGGCCTCAGCCAGCTGAGCCTTCTCTCCCTCCAGCACCTGCCTCTCCACCGCCTCCTGGTGGTGAGTCTCCCTCACTGCGGAGAGCTCGCTGCGCTGCGTGGAGGCCCGAGTCTCGCTCTGCTCCCACTGCTTCTGACTGCAGGGGAAAGGCAGGGGGGCAAGGCGGTCAGGAGGGGGCGCTAACGTTTCATTCTTTAAAAAGCTTGACTCTCTCTACGCCCCCAAATCTCTCACCCCGCCCCCCCACCACACCCCCCCCCCCCCGATGCCTCTTACACTCGCTCCGTCTCGGCCTTCGCCCGGTCCCTCTCCTGTACGGCTCCCTCCTTCTCCTCCCGCTCGTGGTCTCTCTCCCTCTGCGCGGCGGCCACCGTCAGCTGCAGCTTCTCGCAGTCCAGCTGCAGCATCTGCGCTCTCGACTGCGCAGCCTGCACGGCCTTCTCCAGGCTGACCTTCTCACTGGGAGCAGGAGGGAGGAGAAGGAAAGGGGGGGGGGGGAGTGTGAGAGAACAAAGAAAAAGAAAGAAGAGAACAAATACGCAAATCAAAATACAGTGAAAGTTTAATACGAGTTTATGTGTTTGCTGATACGTTACGCATAACTTAGTGAAAAGAGAAAGAACAGAGAAAACGCTGTCCATGACTACACCTATGTTTTTACCTATAAGCAAAACGTACGTGGTTTAGCCACCTGTGCTAACCACACCCTGTTAAACTGTCTGCAGCCATCTTCGTTTTCTACCATCACAGCTCAGGAGGTTTTTTGTTCATACATGCAGTACTATAACGAGTTTGCATTTGTCCTCCTCCCCTCAGAGATGTTGTGCACGCCTAAGTGTAGAGATCTCTCCATGCCTGTGCGTAATAAAGAAGCCTTACAGCCCTAAACAGAGACTGGTGACTGTCCATAGCACTACAGAGTAAATATGGCCGCCCGACACGCCGGGCTTACGGCAACCTTCTCTCATTGGTCACGGCCACTTCCTGTCTCACCCGGCCAGCGCGTCCCTTTCCTGCCGCAGACGGTCTCTCTCCCTCAGCGCCGTCTCCCGCTGCCTCTGCGCATCCTCCCTCTCGCCCTGCAGGTCCTGACCACGCAGCTCGGCCTCCCGCCGGCCCGCCTCCGCCTCGCCCAGCTGCCTGCGCAGCTGCTGCGCAGACGACTGCGCAGACAGCAGGCGCCCGCGCATCTCCTGCAGGGCGGGCACAAGAGAGTGTGACAGGGGTGAGTGTTTATGCACAGTCTGCTGAACGTGTTTGTTCAACACTGCATGATATTACTTATCTTAGCAGATGCACATGAAACCCTGGTAACCATAGAAACCATAGTATGCCTCACTGGCTGACTGTAAAACATCAGGGGAGAATGGCCATTGGTGTGATTATGAATGGTGCCTTCTTACCTGTGTTTATACCCACATATACAGGCAGGTGTTTTCCATTACTTTTCATTACAATAAATTGGCAGACACTCTTATGCAGAGTGATGAACAGTAGTGGAGAACACCAGTGTTTGTGTGAGCATTTTAAAGTTATGCTGCTAGTTCAGGGAGCCCTAGCGC
This sequence comes from Anguilla anguilla, assembly GCF_013347855.1. Lineage (NCBI taxonomy): Eukaryota > Metazoa > Chordata > Actinopteri > Anguilliformes > Anguillidae > Anguilla > Anguilla anguilla. Next base: position 32,619,518 of record NC_049213.1, on the reverse strand, counting down.
CTAAGCTAGCTGCCCTGAGGACCTGGCTTCTCTCAGTTCCAGAAAAGCATCACAGCTGTGCTGTTCTGCGCAGTTCTGCGCAGCCAGGCTACGAAACACAGGCAGACGGAGGCCTACCTGCAGCTGCAGCTGCCTGCTGCTCACCACAGCCCTCAGGGCGGACAGGCTGCCGTCCGGCAGGGAGAGGGGCAGCGAGCGGCGGGGGGAGGAGGAGCGGCGCGGGGAGTTCGAGCGGGCGGAGGAGGCGGCGGCCTGGAGCAGGGGCAGCAGGGACGCCCCCGCGCCCTCCTGCTCGCCCTCCGAGGACGAAGAGGGGGCGGCGAGGCCGGAGTCGCCGTCCGCCAGCACGGCCTGTGAGCGGAGAGAGGGCGACGTCAGAGGGTCACATGACTGCCTGACACAGCGAGGCAGAGACAGCCGCTCGCTAAAACAGAAAAGCGTTTTCGAGCAAGTGCGTTACCTGGGCGATGTCCCTGAGCGTGTGCAGAAGGGTCTCGCTGTGTGCTCTGAGAGACTGGAGCTCCGCCTCCCCATCTCCTGTCTGCTCCTGTGGGTGGAGACAAACCAGTTAATGCATTCAGTGATATTAATGAATTATTACTGACATTGGCTCACTATAATAACACAACCGAGGTATAAAGGCCAAGCGCTCCCTGGGTCATCCGGCAGGGAGGGGGCTGGAGGCCCCAAAAAAATCTGTCCTCAGCAACAGTCAGATGGGAGCAAAGCGGCCAAAGAGGAGCAACCTGAGATCCTCACCTCCAGTTTCTGGGAGAGAGACGCTGTGATTCTCTCCTTCTCCTCGCTCTGGGACTTCAGCCTCTCCGACTCCCGCACTGCATCTGCGAGCCTGGAGATACACAGGGACACAGAGCTGGTGAAGCGACGGGCAGAACGGGCAGAACGACAGGGGACGGCGGTGCTTCCTGCAGCCGCGCTACACAGTGCTGCTGCACTCATGGGCCCCACCAGCGATTTAGGGCCCCGTGAAAAGATCTCATGTTGGGCCCCCTCCACCCCAGACAATCCTATGTTCTAGTATTTTTTGAGGGCCCCTGTAGGTCAGGGCCCTTGGAATCATCCTAATCCCCCCCGGCCCGCCCCCCCTTACGTCGCCCCTGGCTGCTTGTACCCCGTTTTTTTCTTGGGCGTTCTGACCTGGTGGTGAGCTCGGCTCTCTCGGCGTCGTACTTGGCCTGGAGGGCCATCATCTCGCCGACCCGCTCCCGCAGCTGCTGCTCCAGCTGCGCGCGCTGCGCAGACTCCCGCTCCAGCGCCAGGGCCGCGCCCCCCTCCCGGCTGCGCAGGCTGGCGGCCGCGCCCGCGCACGAGGACTGCGCGGCGTGGGACACCCGCGCCATTTCGTTGCGCATGTCAGAGAGGTCCCTGAGCGAGGGAAGAGAGAGAGAAACACACTGATGAGGAGGCAGTTAACACTCAGACCTTCTCCTGCTGAGCACACACACACACTAGCTGATAGGCTATGGGTAATGTTGGTATAAGGGTAATCACAGACCCTATTATATGGAGATCTATCATGGGCTTTCAAAGACTTTCACAAAGACTGTCGTGTTTGTATTTGCTTTATGCAGATGGGTAGAAAGCGCAGAGGATAACAGGGAGGAGATCACAGCTCAGACGGTGGCAGGGGGTCAAGCCCCCACCCGCATGGGGGGAGTTTTATACGGAGCAAGAGTGAGACATGGCGCTGAGGTGATGAAGTTCATAATACTAGCCTCTCGGTGGCGCTCTTGAGCTCACAGACGTGTCTTCTGAAGCCAACCACCTGTCGCCAAAGGGTCAGCAGCCGGCTATGTTCACTGCTGAAATAACTGTGGAAAGACTAGGGGGGCGAGGGGGAGGGCATTGTGTTATGATATTGTTGCAAATACAATACATTGTATACAATCACGTCAATCAAAAAAACATCTGAATCTGAATCTGATATGAAGGTGATGTCTAAACCCAAGCCACACCTCCTCCTCTCTCCTCCAGTCAGATTCCCTCTGCTCCAGCTCCTCTCTGGCTTTGGTCCAATCGGCGGTGAGCCTGCGTATGTCCTGGCTGAGCGCCTGGTTGGCTAGCCCCGCCTGCTCCAGCTGCTCCCTCAGCATTGCGTTCACGGCAGACAGGCTGCTGCTCCTGGACAGTGAGGAGAAGCAGATTTTAAAAACAACATTCTCACCCTGCAGCCATCTTGGCTCCCAATGGATACGCTTGCTAGCGCTTGCACGCAGGTGAAACCCTCAAATGTGACCAGAACACCAAAGTTCAATCCTGCAATAAAAATCATCAGTCTTAGTTACATGACGTATTTTTCCCTTACCTCTGTTGCTCCTCCTCCAATCGGATCAGTGCGTTCTCCAGGTCGCTACTGGCTTCCTCGTCCTGTTGGAGACTACCGCCAGACATATCACACCTGCCCTACAGAGAGACTCCGGTCCATCAGCATACAACTCAAATGCAGTTTGTGAAAGGTGCAGATAAAGTATGCTACCGTGTAGCAGGTAGTACTTCTTGGTCACCCTGTTACTGGTGCTAATACAATTCCTGTACTGCTACTCTCAAAAAATGATTAAAGCCATTTACTTAGACACTTTTGTGGGTAGCATTTAACTCCTGAAACACATATGAAAACAATTAAGATTTCTTTGATAATTACTTGTTAATATTTTCATTATGTTGTGTCAGTGGGACAGTGCAGGCCTACAGGCAGTGGTACAGTGGAGTTATGCAGTAAGAGGCATGTCGCTGTGCGCTTGCACTTACACTCAGTTTGTGGTGCTCCAGCTCAGAGGACTTGTCCATCAGACTCTGCTCCAAATCCCCACACTTCTTTTTGTACTGCAGCACCTGTGTATGACCGTGAAAGACAAAGAGAGAGACATAAAGAACTACGGCCGGTGGCTAAAATATGGATTGTTGAGATTGGCATTAATGAATTGTTCGCCATCCATATTTCCAGCAATAGACAAGGGCGTTTTCCTTTTTCAAGGTTAATCTTTTCCTAAGTATCTCTGCGTGTACTCAAATCTGTCCTATCAAATGGCATGAAAACAAATCAGCAGTGACAGTTTCTGTGCTAACCAATCAGAATTAAGCAGGCTAACCAAACCACATGATGTGTGTTTTAAGTATTTTCATGCCCAGTTTTTTTTAAATTCCAGTTTTGGAATGGCAACAGTTGGAGAAGCCAGCTGGGCATTTCCTTAGGGACTGCAGACCCCAGTGAAGGTACCGTAGACTGGGCATTTCCTTAGGGACTGCATACCCCAGTTAAGGTACCGTAGACTGGGCATTTCCTTAGGGACTGCAGACCCCTGTGAAGGTACCGTAGACTGGGTATTTCCTTAGGGACAGCAGACCCCAGTTAAGGTACCTTAGACTGGGCATTTCCTTAGGGACAGCAGACCCCAGTTAAGGTACCTTAGACTGGGCATTTCCTTAGGGACTGCAGACCCCAGTGAAGGTACCTAAGACTGGGCATTTCCTTAGGGACTGCATACCTCAGTGAAGGTACTTTAGACTGGGCATTTCCTTAGGGACTGCAGACCCCAGTGAAGGTACCTTAGACTGGGCATTTCCTTAGGGACTGTATACCCCAGTGAAGGTACCTTAGACTGGGAATTTCCTTAGGGACTGCAGACCCCAGTTAAGGTACCTTAGACTGGGCATTTCCTTAGGGACTGCATACCCCAGTGAAGGTACCTTTGACTGGGCATTTCCTTAGGGACTGCAGACCCCAGTTAAGGTACCTTAGACTGGGCATTTCCTTAGGAACTGCATACCCCAGTTAAGGTACCTTAGACTGGGCATTTCCTTAGGGACTGCATACCCCAGTTAAGGTACCTTAGACTGTAGCTTCTGGACGAGCTGAGCCTGTCTCTGCTGGCCCTCCTGGTAAGCGGTGAGCTTTCGCTTGTAGGCTGCCTGCTCCTCGTCCAGGCGTCTGCGCAGATCCACGTTCTGCTGCGCCAGGCTGCGCGATTCTGGCGAGTCGTGCTCCATCTCTCCTGTCTCCAAGCGCAGCGCCTGCTCCAGCTGCGCAGACATCACCCAACAATGAGAATGTTTACCACGGAATGGTTACCATGAAGAACAATGTGGTGAACAGTCGCTTCTCCAGACATGCCATTTGCATCAAATACTGCGTAAATACACTTTTAAAAACAATTTAGACCCAAATATTTATCTTAATTGACAAGTGATAAGAGGATTCTTATTGTATGAAGACAAAATATTGCTGACTGCTAATAATAGCTTCATGCTTTGGGAATATTGAGATGCAAATATCAGGAGTCACGCATATAGTTTGCAATCCTCTGTATAATTTTAAATCCAAAGTATTGTGACCCAGTGGATTAGGTACACCTGGAGTGCTGCATAGTCTGCACAGAACTCTGCATGAGACTGCAGTGCTACTCTGCTGAGATCATGGAGCTACAGGTAACGCAGGTGACAAGTGGGTTCTATGCAGCACTGAACCCCTCCAATAGGCCTTCACAGATTAGCACAGGGTTACAGTTATAATTGATACTATAAATACAGCAACTATCAGTATTCATCTGGCCATTATTTGATAGGTTTCCAAATCAGCTCAGTCTGAACTAATTTCAAACCAAAACCTTTAATCAAAGAGGTTTTACAAAAGGGCATTCATTTAATGGAATGACTGAAATGGACAGCCCTCCAGGAGGGATCCAAGCCATCTCTATGGTGACTGCCACACTTCCCTGATAAACAAACCTGCTTCTATGGTAACCCCATAAGGACCACAGGCAGGCTGCCCTTTGAAATGCCTGTCAACCATTCACATTCTCCTTAAGGTGACAATATCATGAAATAAAATATTTCCATTTTCATAACACAAATTCAACTAAATTAAAAAACGAAATATATTGGTAATGTTTTTCACTTCTATGTGAAGCTGTACAGATGAAGTCCAAATATAATTTTAGGATTTTACTGGTTAGACATAAGAATAGTACTGTAGGAAAACGGAATTTTCCATAATAAAAAAAGTGTAATCTCTAATGAATTATCAGCTGAACCTCTACATAACCAAGGATAACTCCCCGTTTTTCTTTCCGCTAATCCATAGCCTCCCGTTTTCCATACAATGTCCCTTCCCCAACCTCAGCGCTCCATTCAAGCTCTTGTTTACGGTCACCAGGGGTGACAACCGCCATAGCAACCTGCCACTTCACTTCATTCTTGCCCCGGTCGTCAAGGAGACCACCCAAACTCTCTCTCTCCAATAAAAGGGAAAGAAAGATACGGGGTAATGTGCATTGGTATTCCTTCAGTCCTTTTCTCAATTATATCCAAAATAACCTTTCTGAATTCCAGTCTCCTTAGTCCTCTATCCAAAGACTACATCCCATGTCTGACACACACAAATACACGCACACACATAAGCGGCCCAATGGCCAGAGCATTTTATCATAATATATAAAAACATTTTATTTTAATAGCTGAATATGCAATAGCCAATTAAATCGTTTTAAATATGTCCAGATGAAACGCAGACCCCGCCCCCCCGCGGCTCTCACCCTCTCGCTGATGGCGCTGTACTTGATGGCCAGCTCGTCGCGGTCCGCTCGGCTGTGCGCCAGCAGGTCTTCCAGCCGCGCCAGCTCCCCCTGCAGCACCCTGTTCTCCTCCTGGAGCGACAGGACTGAGGACATGGTGCCTGTGGCTGGGAGAGAGAGAGAGAGAGAGGGAGAGGGATGAGGTGTGTAGGTGTGTGTGTGTGTGTGTGTGTGCCTGTGTACGTGCGTGCGTGTGTGTGTGTAGGTAGGTGTGTGTGTGTGTGTGTGAGTGTGTGTGCATGCACGCGCATGCGTTTTGTATTTCAGCGTGACAATTGTTTAACAAGGATTTGCTGAATTTCAGAGTGTATAAGTGGTGCCTACAGAAGTGCTGAGTGTGTGCACAGGGCACTCTGAGTTTGATTATGTACACTGTAGCTGAGCCACTCACTGCTGTCACTGAGGTTCTTAGTAACAATCTCCCTGATTCGCGCCGGCAGGCAGGTTGGCGGGCCGTCGTGGGTCGGACTCCTCACCGTCAGTCGCTTCTCCTCCGACAGCACGCTCTCCTCCAACCTCTAGGAGAGGGACAGATGGACAGAGTGACAGGGGGTGAGATAACAGGGTGGAGAGAGGCAGGAGGAGGGCCAGGTGATGCTATTTTAGAAACGCACCTAATATCAAGCAAACAGTGAAGCTTCACTTCACTGATGCAATTAGTTCATAAATTTGGATTACACAATATTATCTACCGATTCAACATAACATTCACTGGCATTCTTTCAGCTTATAAAAACAAAAGATATTTTTTTAATGTATCTTTTTCAATAAGCATTCGTTTCCAGATTAACCTGAACAATATTTCTCAAGAATGACTTGAATTGACAGAAGAATCAGGAGAATGTGCCCCACCCTCTCTTTTAAGAATTCTGGATTCTGTGCGATGACAACCACGTTCCTTTTTCAAGCCCTGCCACGCAGTATCTTATACACTCATGCGGTGAGTATAAGATCCGTGCGGTTGGAACAGGTGGTGTCTCAGCAGTGACTTGGGTCGGCCGCGGATACGTACGGTTTTATAACGGAACACAGCCGTGATTTGTACTCAGTCACCCTGGGATGTACCCACAGTGCTGGCACACACGGTGAATCCGACCACAGAGGTAAACAAACACACACAGAATTTGCACACAGCCACATTTTGAATACATACAAAATTACAATATACATGAAATAATGCCTAAGCTTTAAAGGCAATATTCCACGGGTGCACTGCACAATTGAACAAACAAACTTGAAGCAAAGCTCAAAGTTTCAGGAAAAAAGTACTGCAGGAAAATGTGAAGAATATTATAGAGCCTATATATTTAATTAAATTCTGTTTTCACATTCTTAGACTATTGTTCATAACATTATGTGACTTTATCACCTGTATCACCGCCTCCAGCTTTGATTCCGCGTTAGGATTTTCCAAGTCGCTCATTGAGGACCGAGTTTTAGACCTGAAGCTACTTTTGAAGCTGTATGCTTTTGATTTACTTGCAGAATCCGCTGTTGTCGTGTCGTCTCCCGTCCTCGAAATTGTAACCTTAACTGTTCAAATATCCCTAGCTGTTTAGCTAGATCAGAAAAAATGAACAAATGCAATGAAATCCGGAAACTGTAGCGTGTGAAACGCAAGTCCAAGCGCGATTATCTTGCTGGGAGAAAGTATGCGCTTTTGGTAAACGAACAATTTATTACGCGCGAGCCACAGGTGTCCGATTCCCTTCCTTCCCTTGGAAAGAAAGGGAAGGATTGAGGACACGGGATTAAAGACTTTAAATCTCCCCCCGCCCCCCTTCCTCCACTCTCGCTCTGCCCTGCAGACTGCTTGTACACGCATCCCCAGCTACTCTACTCTGCAAGGTCATCTTGCAACAGACGGAAAGTATAAACCATGCATAAGCCAATTCATAAATTGTATAATTACAGAGACTGGCTCTTAAAGTTACCTTAAGAAAGTAATGAGTTACAAATGGAAGACATTTACGTTTAATTTATTCTGAAACATAAGTGAAAGTGATTACTGGTCCGGTCCCCTTATGGTAATAAGATTTGCAGAACAATTATCCGCACGAACATTAACGAGATGACATTGAACGGCGGATCAGGCTACACATGAGGCAAAATTACGCTGTTGTTCACTGGCCCACCGCCAGACACTAGCGCACAGTGAAAATGTGCATGTTTGAAGGCTAGCCCCTTTCGGTTCCCCACCGAGCTTGGAATACCACTTCACTGCATGCGTTGTCACGGTAACTGTCAATTCCAGAGAGCGGTGCAGACTGTCATTATCAGGCCACCTTACCAAACCATTAGCATAACTCAATTTCTCTTCAGTGTGCTCGGTGTACAAATCATAGGCCTGCACAATTGTAAAATGTATTTTATCAACATTTTTACCAAGTGTCCTTTATTGTTTATTATTATTATTATTATTATTATTATTATTATAGCAACTGTTTTAACACAAGCTTTGACTTCGTCTTCGGTAAAGCTGTTGCTGAAGGTGATGAGGACTTATAATGTAGTTTTACAACTGTAGCGCTGAGCTGCCCCCTGCTGGCTTCTCCAAGTTTTTCAATCATGCCGTCTGTAAAAAAGCATTTGTGGAGCTCAACACCCCCTACCCATGCGCAGAATTCATCATGGGCTCAACTTCTAGAGAACGGTGGTGACAGGATCCTGAAAAGAGCTTCGGGAATAGAGTGCAAAGCAAATCCTATGGTGCAGCTGACACAGAGAAACGAACGCCCCCAGAATAGTTAATCAACCACATCATACAATGAAGGGCCTCGTCTTCAGGAGTCGTCCATGCACCTTGTAAGGAAGTACACAGCCTGACCACTGTTACCTGGAAGCAGAAATCAATCCCTCATCTAAGACTGAACAAAGGCTGTCATGGAAATGATTTAGGGATCTGCAACCATTTACTTCCTAACCTTGACATATCACACAGAGTGGTCACAAGTGGCACTTCCACACAATGTAAACCACGTGGTTGCCATGCAACCAATTTCAAGTCTAATCCTTCCGCAGGTCCGTCTAATGAGAACAAGCACAACGACATGGACGCTGTGTTGTAGGAGGTGCAGTTTCTTCAGATGAGACATTTAACCCAGATCCTGACTCACTGTGGTCATTTCCACTTCTTAAAATAGAAAAATGTCACAGAAAACTCTATCCACATCTGGCCAAATACTCAGCCCTTAAATCTGATTGGCTACACAACAAACATGCATTCCCAAGGTTGTTCTCGGTTGCCCTACTGTTAAGTCATTGACAAACTACCCCCTAGGTGGAGAAGAGGTTCAACTTACCCCTTTTCTGGTTTAAGGTTCATGGCAGGTAATCAGGAGTGATTCTGCCATATGACCAACAAAATGGTTGTCAGTATTGCGTTAAGCTTCAAGGTAGGGAGTACTGCTGAGTAACTTTCACTCTACTCAGAAAACTGCCTTATCACTAATGGCCATTTATTATTGCTTTGTTGCCACTCCCTTGAGCAAAAGTCAGAGAATAATCAGAAGAGTGCAACATTGATCATTCCTCAGATAGCCTGGATAGATAATCCTATTCACTGGAAAATGAACTTATCCACAAAATATACAGATTTCATAAAACAGAATCTCTACTGAAACGAGAGAAAAGCTCACAGTTCAGTGTTTGCTAGCAAGGGTTAAGATGTCTTCAGAACAATGTGTAAGAGAATCGCACATATTAGTTGACACTGGGATACAATGAAAATCACACAGGACTTGTGGGATAGTCACAGGTGAGTCACCTAACTTTTTGAAATGAAATGCACCTGTTACGTAGGCTTCTTCCCCCTTTTTTTGGTGCATGCAGTTCCGCCTAAACGACATTTTTCTGTAAAGGTATGTTTTTCCATCAACTGCAGATAACGGCAATAATTAGCACAAGAACAAGAATATTTAGATTTTTACCCAGAGGTCTGTAACCCTCATCTTTCAGAACCACTGGTTCTGATGTTTTATCCCCGTAACCGCCCCCTAATTGCAAAGTGCCTAGGTTCTAATAATTCAGAGCACGAGAGGGAAATTCAACTGAAATTTAGCCCGAGAAAACTTTTCAACGATGCAAGTGAACTGCTGTGATGAACCCACGTCCTCATACATTACTTTGCCAATAACGGCTAGGCTAACTTGGGTGTAACAACGCTTCCCGTGGCACAGAAACACTCGCATCACTTTGTCATGACAACAGAAATTAAGCAACATACAACCTGGCAGGTCGGTACTAGTTATGTCAAATCAAGTTGCATGACAATGGTTTAAAATGCCTTTATCCAACAACTGTTAATATGTTCAATGTAGAACATATCAGAGACCCTTTAGCGACGGCACAGCTTAATACTCGGAAGTTTCATTCTGCTGCATGGTCAATTACAGTTTTCCGGTCCAGCCCTAGTAGCCTAATCTAAGCGATCAGACCGGGATCATAGCATCATTACAAATAGCCTCTCCAAGATTGAAGATTTTGTTTTAGCTACCAACCGAAGTAACGCGCACCAACCTTACCTAACTGTGAGCAAATTGGCATCACCAGTTTAAGGCCATAGCAAAATAACATTCAAAATTCTAGCTAATACACGTCATTCCGATTTTTCTAGAGTAGGAGTTGGCGATTTCTGACAATTCATATGCTTTCTCCGACCGTTTGTTTCCAGGCCAGTCCAAAGACGGCATTTCCTTTCTCGCAGTTTGAGGAACAGTGGCGCCGATTATCGTTTCGTTTTCGTAGATTTTCAGAACAGAAGCATGCACAGATACATGGACACTGTTTAGACAATCGCCTACCTTGTACTGAAGTGGAATGCATACGGTCTCGGTGCTGAAAACATGTTTTTCGCTCAGGGCAGAACAGTAGCTGCCGCCGTTGTAAATATTTTGAAATGCATAGGCTAATATGCAGGGAATTTTGCATGCGCAGATTTGCTCCAGGCTGTCCGCTACCCCCTTTCCGGGGGAGGGACTTAAAGCAAAGATATTCTTTTTACTAGAATTCTTGGATGTAGCGGCCGCCCAGTACTTTAACCTAATTTTCAGCTTTTTCAAAATGCAATCTTACCAGTGAAAAATCATCGAGTTTGTCTTGAGGAATTGAAGTTGCATCACTACCAGTTGAGCACTAACCAATATTCAAAGTGCATTAAAAGCCAGTTTGTCGTTTTAAAATGTTCATATTAGAGCCGTACATTACTGTACCTGCTGGTGTGGACATCTCACTTTACTGGTAGGCTATACAATAGCCTGTGTAGCCTGTTAAATACGTTTGTGTCCAATTCAATATATCAAAACTAATACTTACAGGGGGTAAAGAAATCTTTCGGTTTTTTTCCTGCAGGAATGTAAAGAATTGTTTGAAGGAAATGCCAATCTCGTATTGAGAAGTAGAAGGATATCGAGTCTCGGTACTGTAAAGGTGCAGGTGAAAATCAGGTAAGGTCGTTCACGTGCAGGGTTTATTGTTCAAGCAATGATGGTATCATACGTACCTCTTTTGTCCCAGTAGGTGTACTGCATTTATATTCCCTCAAAACACTAGATTTCCCTCGTTTTCCTGCAAGACTGAATGCAAACTACTGCTTTCCCCAGATCTCAGTAATGCTAGAATGTCCCCTGTGTGCTGTATGACTGAAACACATCAGTAAAATGCACACTGGCCGGAGACAATGGGCCCTTTATTACACAAACGATCTAAGCACCCTGGAGACAGAAGCCGTAACCAGGGGGATATCTCCAATCTCTGCAAACCCAACCCTACGCCTCCCTCGCTCAAGCAGAAGCCCTGTATGCTCGGGCAAGGTTGTGTATTACAGCACCAAGGACAAGGGGGTTGTTCAGCAGGTCAAACTACAATTCCCTCCCTCCCGCGGGACCATTGCCGAGTAGTATAGGAAATCGCGAATGAACCGAGACGCTTCAAGCTGACACCGCCACGTGATTGGCAGTCATCATGAACCTCCGAACACCAAGGGCCCGCAAAGACAATGTCAGACTCAATGCCCTGGGAGGAACTCTGCTGCAGTAATGCATCTACTGATCACTCCCACTGAAATGGACCGATATCCAGGAAGCAACCTGGACACAGAACAAAGAAAGCAGGTAACATGCAGGTTCTGGACTGAGTTCACACTAATCTCTTTATTAGCAGTGACAAGACTCCTCTCTCGAGGGGCACCTTCACAAAATATACTCTGTATAAACACAGCTCAATCGAGATGCAGTTCAACTGTTGGGAACACTTGACTCAAGTGCTGAAGTATTTTTTGCTTGTTTGTACATGTTTTATTATTTTAATTAAAAGTAAATGTATCCCACTTCAGTCACTGAACCCAAGCCCCCGCCCCCTCAAAAAAAACAAACAAAAACAAAAAAAAAACACACAAAGATGAACAAATAATGTAGTTATAAACCAAAAAGATGAAAAAAAAAATATTTTTTTTACTTTTTTGAGACAAGAAATTAATACTCAATTGACATCAGTTGCCTGCCCCACCCAGAAACATTACCAAAGAAAGCAAAGGCACCACTATGATTGTCAGAAGAAATGTATTTACAATTAAGCATTGCTTTACATTTATACAAGTGCTGTTACATCAAAAAAGGCACTTGGGAGGGATCTTTCAAACACCACAACACCCACCAAAACTATTCGGACCCCTCTGTAAGGCACAATAAGAGGTTAAGATCAATCAACATAATAAAGAGATTAACATCAACACACATGTTCAAAACAGGCTGGTCAGGTGTGTTCTATAACAAACAAACAAAAAAAAGGCAAAAATAGTCCTTTGGGCTAATTTACTCTAGACAGACAGATGGACAGGAAGACAACAAATCATGTGACTGGCTTCATCAAATGACTGATACCCTGGCTCCTTGGAGGTTCACCCAGCCAAAGAGCCAGCTAATTTTAGTGATGAGCCCCTATAGGCTGGCAATGGAACTGTGATCCTGCCAGTGTCACACACTACAAGCAGGGCTGCAGGGCTGCAGAGCAATGCATCGCTGGGCATAACCCCTCCCAACGGGGGAGGGCATTCCCCTGTCCTCGTACAATAAGCGACATCTCTAGCCAATCAGGTCCCTCAATCCCCCTGTGCAATAACCGCCCCACCATAGAGAGACAGGGTAGCTGACTGCACACATTTTTTTCTTTTGCGACTTCACGTACAGCCTCCCAAACTTACAGAGTGATACTGCAGCTATACGGGACAGTCCAGATTTATGATTCTAAAATGGGAATACAGGAAAAAATGAAGATAAAGCAGCTCCAAAAAACAACAAAGAAAGTATGACATGAACTGGTGCCCCAGACACAAGCAATAGCTCAGATATTAAACCAATAAGAACAGGATCTACAGTTCAAACTTCATCAGATGTTCAAAAGGTCTTTTCCTTGATGGACAAGTGAAGGAAAAAGACCTGATCTGTAGAGGTCAGCCCGTTCGGTCACATGTAGAGTGGTCTGCATGTCTGTCTGTCAACAGTAAGAGCGGACTGGAACATCCTCCCTCACTGTCCTTCTCATGCACACTCCCTGTACTAAAAACTAGCAAATAAAAATGGGAAATATTGGGGGATGGGGATGGTTTCCCCCCCCCCCCCCGCCTATCTCTTGAAGGTGAGGAAAACACAGCTAAACACACTGACTACAATGATTACAACTACAGAAAATATCTCATTATCAAAAGTCGCTGGAGACGTGCAACGTTTCAGGGTCACGTGGGATGGGTGACATCACGCTCCAGAAAAGAGGGCCGAGAGGAAGAGTAAAGCAAACAGAGGGGATACAGTGAGCGCCCCCCCCAAAAAAAAGACAAGGACTCAGAAACACTGAACAAAAAAATCCAGAGAGAGCGCTTACCCCACCCAGCAGTGTGCGGTAACACGGAATGCATTTGTAACTGTCTTCAGACAGTACTGACAGGGTCTACGACCCATCTATGAAACATGAGACACACATATGAGATGTAACTCCTTCCCACCTCCGGTTACTCCTTCCAAGGGACTTGTGGAAAAGGGGGGTGGGGGGGAAACGCGATTCAGCTTTGAGGTTTGGGAACTACGGAAACCTGCCTCTATCCCTGCGATTCAAGGGAGAATCCCCAATACGTGATCAATTACAACATGAAAGGTTTGATGAAGTCAACTCTGATTGCATAGAGAGAAAATACATATCCATATATAGTAAAATACAAAAACAGCCTAAATTTTTTTAAAAATGGGCGCTGGTGATTTTTCTTAGTGTGTGCATGAGTCTCCATGTCTGACTGTATGTTTGGACGTGTATGAAGGTGTAAGTCTAATGAAGTGTGTGTACCTCTGTGTGTGTTTATGTGTAGCTCCACCAGACAGTCCACTTGTCGGGGTTTAGGAAAACTCTTTTGCACAGTGCAAAGAATTTCTGTCTCTTTCCATTGCACCGTCAATCCAGGGAATGCAGAGAGGTGGATGTGTGTGTGTGTGTGTGTGCGCGTGCATGTGTGTGTGTAACCCATCTCACAGTTAAAACTGCACCCATCCTGTACTGGCAGTTTCCTTGCTGGAGCTGAAAATGGAGAGACATGAGGTAATGGGCATGAGTACAAAAACAGACAGAACTGCAGACATATATCACACCCTGGGTTTCTTCCAATTAATAATGATCAATTGAACTTTAAAAAAAGCACACACATTTTTTAAGCAAGCATTGGGCAAGACCCATGTAAGCAATCCTAACAAAAAATTATTGATCTCACGTTCTTCAGAATGAGGATGAAAATTGAGGAGTGACACTCCATCCCTCATTGGACTCCGCCTCTTTAAAACCGGGACTGATTTTCAGAAGGAAAAATCAGAGATGCCTTTTAAATCACTCTGTATATTCACTCTTGATTGATGTTCACGCTTCTCTCGTGAGTAAAAAGGGGCAGGGCCGAAAAGAATGGGTGTACAATCATTTGATTGGTCTACGAGCGATAAAAAGGGGCGGAGCCGGAAAGAATGGGTGTAAATTCATTTGATTGGTCTACGAGCGAGCCAGGCGTGGGCGCGTGTTCAGACCTGCCCGTACTGTCTGTGTGTGTTGGCCCACAGCCCGTGGGCTCCACTCATTAAACTGTCAATGAGGAACTGCTCAAGTGTACCATTATGCCCTTTGTAAACAATGGCAGGGCAGCAGCCATTTGCAAGTACATTTACTGGTGGTAGTGACATATTGGGCGCTCCTTGCCCACTGCTACACATACGGAGAGAAAACCCCGCCCGTAACAAACCTGCCAGGCGCTGTGGTGAAGTCTCCCCACAAATCGAGACTGGGCTGGGCAGCGGGGGCTGGACCCCCAATATCCAGCAGAGATGCTGGAGAGAAAGAGAGCGAGCTGTCAGTCAAGCATTCCAACTCTGCAGCTCCTGCCACCGTTCTTACGCCAACCCCACTAGTCTCGCCACGTGCACATACAGCAATAATCAAACCATTTTAAGGTGTAAGATCACAGATAAGAGATTAGAATGTGCTGAACTGAATGCTCTAATGCTGATGTAAGAATCACTACTGGTAATTGAAAGCAATGGAGTTCTAGAACACTGACTTAGAATTCTGAAGTAACATTCGAAAAATCTACTCTTAAAAGGGTTAACTGTACAATATACACAAAGGGGAAAGGTAACTAATGAAGTAGAGTTACCTGCGTTCGGCTGTGTGGGTGGTACAGGCTGATGTGCCACAGGAGGGGGTACTACGCCACCACCCTTTGCCCCGGGTGGAGGAGGCAGAAGTCCGCTGCTCGCTGGTCGAGACTTAGCCCCAGCTGCGGGTGTCTCTTTCTTCTTTATGTTCTGAAAGGAAAGGTGGGACTGGCCTTAAATGAACATGTCCTCTTGTTAGCTTGGCCCATCACAATCACTACATCCAAGCCCTTTCCACCACTCACCCCAATGTTGATCTTTATGGTCTGCCCTTCTTTGAAGCCCAGGTCCAACTTAGGAGCTGCGCTCTGACTGGCCTCCTGTTTGGCCAGCTCACCTTCCTGCCGGACCCATCTACGACAAGGAGAGGTGGTATTAGTGGGTCAGAAAGAGGACCGATTAAGAAGCACTCTCCAGAAGCATGCGGACCAAAAAAGTAATAACAAATTCAACAGCTCCCTCTGATGGCAGATCTTAGAACTGCGACTCGGTGACCAATTTCCTGACTAATTCTGAAACCTGATACCAGGAGGAACCAGGAGAAGAATAACACCCATGTTCTTAACTCTACTTCAGACTGTTTTCCCCCCCCTCCCCAGCACCACCGCCGCGTTCTGTGTGGGGATTTCCACTCGCTTTCACTTCCCTTTCAGACCAGAGCAGCTCACTCACTTGAAGTGGTCCTGCAGAGCGACGTTGAAGTCGAAGGAGTCGCCGCGGTCAGCGAACCCGAGGCCGATGAACGCGTGTCGCCCTTGTTCGCGTCCAGGAGAGGGAAACGCACACAACGCGAAGAAAACAAACAACGACACGGAACAGGAAATGCAGAAGTGAACACAAAGGTCTATGCTGAAGACAGGCAAGCACGCAGAGGCACATACACACAAAGGGTATATGCCGAATGGGTTTGCACCTACAAGCATACCCTGACCTTAGCCCTGAAAGTTTTCAGTAAGGTATTTAGCGCTGGTTGATACAATACATTGTTTCATAGTTTTGTAGGCGTTACCTGCTGTTCATCATGTCAAACTGCCACACCCTGGGCAATCACTTTTTTTGTTAGATTTTAAATTGGATAAAAAGAAAAAAAATTAGCAATTCTAAATCCTCCTGTAGTGGACACTATAGGAACTTTTCGCTTTCAGGATACGAAAACTAATTTAAAATCTCTGCTGAATAAAATAAGATTAACATAAAATTAACAAGATTAACATCATTTTCTTTGTGCCTTTTCCTAAGCACAACTATTCATAAAATTATGATTTTAATTACACAGGGACTTTAAGATAATACATTTGTAGTTGTAACACTTATAATAGACTCAAGGGCCATGATATACAGATACTATGACACTAAAAAAAATCACAGGCCTTACGGATTAATCACAGATTACCAGGCCTTAAGTGTGGGTCTCCCAGCACACACAAACCCTACCATTTCCGTCCTCTATCCGGACCACAAAGTATCTGCTGGAGTCTGTGACGGACTCCACCACGGACCCTGGGTACTGCTCCACTGGGGCCTGGGCGAACAGTTCTCCTGAGAAGCAGACGGCACAGTTCAGTGATGCGAAGCAGCTTTAGCTACTAGGACCAGGCTAACGCGCCACTGACAGCAGGAACTGCACCACTCAGTGCACTGAGCTATGAAGACCAACAACACATTCACAAAAGCACACATGCGTATGCCGACGAAAACACATTCATTTTCACATTCGAAACAGCAGAACATTTTTGGTTTTGTATGCTTTCAGAATAAGCACCATTTCTAAGGAGGTTAACCTCAAAGCATACCTGTATAGTGATCCCTATGAATATATCCCCATTATATTTCTTGCCCAGCTGCATAAGTTTCGGTACATGTGATGGTAGGTCATGCAGAATGTTTTTCAATATGGCAGCAGTATAGCATAAGTCATTAAAACAGACTGGGGACTGTTTTACTGCAAGGCAAACGCTTAATTCTTTTCAGTTAGAGGAACGGTGCCTCTCGATGTGCATGCGCTTCCGGTGGGGTACGGCTGCAGCGATGAGCAGTGAGCGTGCCCGTCACTGAGGACAGGCGGGACGCTGACCTGAGATCTTGTCCTCCAGCTTGATGTAGGCGATCTTGCCCTTGGCGGTGATCCTCAGCCTGCCACTCCAGGCCGGTTCATCCAGCTTCCAGTCCGCAGCCCTGCATGACACAGGCCACCACAAATGAGGACATGGCACCCATATGAATACATTACATTTTATTTGGCACAGGCTTTTATCCAAAGTGACATACAATAACCCCCCTGACAACTGTCACCATACATTTATAAACATCTGCACAGATAGAAAGATATGTAAGGGCACAGAGTGGGGCATCCAGCCAAGGACCAGGTTCTTAGTGCAGCCATGTCCCTAGGGTCCACAGAATCTTAGGACCATGCAACTGATTATACCATCGCTCTAGGATGGGGGTTTAGGTCAGCAAGGTAGCAGTTCATAATGCAGTTTTCTTGTTGATAGGACAGACTCTTTCAGGCTTCCTGCAGCAGCAGTGTCAGATGATCAGCCCTTTGGCATAATGACCATGTAGCACAACTGACTGAGAGAGGATTCCAGAGTGCCTGCTGAATTCTGAATTGAAAAAAAGACTGTAGAGGTGGGATGAGCTTTTAAAAATGATCAGGATCCCAAATCGGTAGTTAAAGAAAGAGGTGAGGGTTGTTTATTCTAAAATAAAATAAAAAAAGGAAATGCAATATTTTAAAACATGGGGAAACACGGCTTTAGAACAATGCTGTGTCAGGAAATTTACACAGCTCACAAAAAATATGAAAGTCTTAGGTAAAATTATGCGCCATGCTGTCGAACTGTAACGACAACTGTGTAAGCCTAGAGCCGCAGAATTCATTTCCTGCAAAGCGCATGTTTGCGTCCAGTCAGCTGAGTGACTGTGCAGAGCGGTGTCGGGTGAGACCCCCACGACCTCCCATTCCGCCGTGCACGGAAGGCGTAAAAGTCAAAATGTCAGAGGCACTATGAGAGGGCACTGAAATGTGAGAAATGGTTAAACTTAATACAGTGTATGTTAATGCAAGCAGGTGCTGTTCACGTATTAGTTTAAAAAAAAAATAAAACAGGTTTCCTCGGAATTGGTCAACCTATTAATTTTCCAAACTAGGCCCACTTTCCTTTAATTTTCAATTGAAACTACGTCAGATCGCTCAACCCTGCCCATCAGTTAAAATTCCAGACCATGGCGGGTAGGGGGCCGACTGTAGTGGAAGCATTGCGACTATCCGTGTCTAGAACTGATACAGAACCAATCTGTTAATTAGTTGAGTTAGCCACCTTAACGATACCTAAAGAACCACCAGAGCAGAGAACGGCAAGTTATGCAGTCATTAGCGAGACGGTCCTCTGCACATTTTAGTCAAATAGCTAGCTTGGGTTACGTAATAAGGACGCCCAGGTATTTTTCTAACGGAACACAGCTAGATTACACAAGCATATAACACTGTGCTAGCTTTTAAAGTTAGCCTTTGCTACTAACAATACCTGTAACTACAGTTACAATCAGGAGGCTTATGTAACTCCGAAATGATGTTATTAGGAGCCACTCTTAAGTAAAATGTTAGCAAGCTACCAAGTGCCCAGGGCAGTTATGTGCAAATGACAACGCTCACTCGAGCAGACTCGCCAGTGAGGTCGGCTCAGCTGACGTTGCAAACTTAGATAGTAGCAATTTAGCTAGCAGCTAGATGGTGCCGACAATAAGCGAAATCACAATCTAGTCCGCCAACGCAATTAACATGACTTATCCTAAAACTAGATAAACCTGTTGGCTACACTAACCACACTATTTATTTCAATTTCTGTTGCTAGTCTACGATACGCAAGCAAAACTGGACACAGAGTTACAGCTCAGTACGTCGCTTACTTTAAACTATGAAGCAAACACACAAGCAAATTAAACCATATCGCCAGCAATAGATTTAGCTAACACCAACTAGCTGACAAGTAGTGACACCAAATCAAAGTTAACGTAGCTAACATTAAGATTCAAACCCTACAATGTCAGTTTCAGCTTAAGAAGTTTTTCGAACTCGCCAGCTGACCCATGCAACGCTGCAGCTACTTTCAATGGATATTAGAAAACTTCCTGGATTCAGCGCCAGTGTTTCTCGTGACAAACTGTTTAGAAACTGGACCACCGAAAACGGCACAAACTCTGTCCCAACTCTCACCTATATCCACGGTTCGTCGCCCGGGGAGGGATCCGGTAGACATGGACCTCTGGTTTAACACAGATAACAGATTCGTAGCCACTGTCTTCTGCCATTTTTTTGCATGTACTTAGAATTTCCAAACTTCAGGAAAAGTAGAAGAGGAAGAGTAAACGAATGCCCACGAACGCAAGTTGAATACAGTGCCTCCTGGTGGTAGGATGATGATATGGTACGATATGGTATGATGATATGATGATAGGTGGTAGCCTAGATACAGCAACAGACTTGTTTGGTATGGCTTTACACTTTTAAGCCATGCCTTGCTTAATTAAAGGCTACTAATGCTCCGTTTATGCTCACACATATCATATCCGTTAACTTGCACCACATGGTGTTATGGCTATATATGCAATGAAGAATCAATGTCTTGTTCACATCCCACTAATGCATTCATATTTTGTCGTATTCTAAAAGGCAAAGGTTGCCTTTAGAAAAAGGTTAACCATTTTATGACAGAGTATAGATTGATGGGCAAAATAAACGTGGCCCAGACTCCTAATCACTGAAAGTGTTCAAATGCAAGTTAAATTAAAAAAATAATAATAAAAAAATCCAAGTTAAAGCATGTTTTCAACAGCACAAATTGTTTATGCAATTGGCTGTAACAACTTTTCTAAGGCCATGTGTCATATGGAGCAAATGCATTTGGATTAACAGAGTTGTGTAGGTTTCTCAGAATACACTGTACAACAACACCATCCTGAAATGTTTTTTTTATTTGCTATTACAAATGCCTACCCAAGTTCAGTTTTTTTTTTTTTTTTTTTACATACAAATAAGAGCTAGAACACAGAGAAACAGTGACATCAGAGTGACGTATTGAAGACAGAGAGGGGCACACGGCAAGATGGTCGGCTCCTAACCAGTCACACAGAAAACACCTGACTGACAGAAAAAAACAAAGACATGGATGGACACATATCAGACAAAGACAAATGCACTTACAGATCAACCTGACAAGGAAACGCGAGGGGCACAGGAAGGCAAAGCCACTTGTTCAAACACAGATATTTAAATGGTGTTTGCACAGCCGTCTTTGCAGGTTTCAGATACTCGCTATGTTTTTGGTGACCAATGTCAACTCCAAGAGGAAAAAAAAAATGCACAAAAGGTTAGAAAGGGGACTTCATGACATTTGTATGGCACTTTTAAATACATGTAATTATTCCCATCTGCCTGCATTGGGGTCCCTCAATATAACCCCCCCCCCCCCCCCCCCCCCCCCCCCCCCGACATCCCACATAACAATTAAAGCCCAGTTCAATCTCATGTTTTACATTAGCTGGTAAGTAGGTGATGGACAAATACAATCAACATATACATACATACATACACATATGCCATTTTATACAGTAGAAAAAATAAAATATTCTAAACCAACCAAAAATATACATACACATTGTTTGTCATTTTTCTTTTTCATTTTTTTTTCTCCTCAATCTTTTATTAAAGGGCACGTTTTTAAAGTATTTACAAGGCCATTTGTTATCATACAGAATAAAAATCAGGGCTTCTTCCCCTTCCTGTTCTCAGGCTGTCTGTGATGGTGTCTTGTGTTAAAGGGGCTCTGTCACGTTGCCTGAGGACCCATCGATGTCCTGTAGGGCTAAATGAGTGGAGTAGATGGGCGACAGAGAGTGGGGGGGGGAAGGGCTAGGGTCGGAGAGGCTACCTCGAGATTTAGCGTGCCATTCCTAATCACAGCACACCTGTGTATGAATCTGAGGTGCTTCACCAATTTTTGGATGAACTCCAAACAAAATCAGTGTATACCTTTTTTTTGGCTGGACCGCAACAGCGGTCAAACGCAAATGTCTGTGACTGAGTGACGAAGTTACACCTTTGGTCAGCCGAGTTATGAAGTTACGCCATTGGTCGGCCAAATCATGTGTATTAGGTCCAGTCACATACTAGGTTTTAACCTGGTCTTGTTATTAGAGTTAAGGCCTTTTAAGTCCGTAATGCACTAATTTCAGCATGAGCGCATGCATGCACAATCTCAAGCAGCCAACATAAGCCACCCCTTTTTTTTCTCTCTCCCCCCCCCCTGCCCCCCAATCGCCAAATGAGGGATATAACGGTGAAATTTTCTGGGCCTGAAACGCTGGACAAATCAGCTTTCTGCATTTTCAGCACTTTGGCTTCACCCTTATCTCACGCATTACTGTTGCGGTATTACAGTATAAAGCTCAACATTCATTTTTCTTTCCACCGACCCAGCTCATTCCCTTTCACACTTGCTGGCTAAGTCCTTACTCTCCTTAAACCAGCGTAAGCCACCTCCCAAGTTCATACTTGTGTTGAAGACACTGGAACAGATGGGTTATGCACTCTAGTGAGGGAAAAAAACTCAACAAAGAAGAAAATTTCTGACACAAATACTACCGCTGCTATACATCTCTTAATACTTCCTTTCACTCCACGCTCATTTGTGGAGACTTGTGCGCTGTTCACATATTCCTCTGATGCATTTCCATCTGTTATTACCAGCTGCACGCTGCAGACATATTTACAACACTTTTTTTGGCCTTCTTAAAAATCTCTTTTCCCTTTTCAAGATCTTTGATTTCCTATTGTTGTTCTAATGAAAACGCTACTTCCGTAATCACTACCTCAAAAAAGATGATTTAAAACGGACTTCTCTCCCTTACTGGAGTCCATTTTTTAAATCATTTGTTGTCTTTTTTTTTCAATATTTTGTTTTTAAATAGAAACGACAGGTAAAAGGATAGCTAAATTTAAAAAAAGCAAATGTAACAGCAAACAAGAGTAGTACTTTTATACTTTCATCTCTTCCAGCGCATCCACCCCACCCCCCAGTTAAAAAACAATGGTAATGAGTCATCAAGGTATGAACTAAAAATACAAATCAAACGGGCAATATAAACAGTACACAGAGAGGTGGACAGTGGAGGGGAAGGGATGATCTTCAGCGATGATTTCGGTATTATTGCTGGGAGACACTGGTGGCAGCTGACCGCCATTTTTCCTGCTCCATTTTACACAGCCTTGTCTTTTGCCTTCCTTATCTCAAAGAGGTGGCCTCGACCGGGGTCCTGATCAGCAGTCGGGAGGGGGAAGGGAGGGGTGGGGTGGGGTCGGGGGTACTTTTGGGCCAATCTGGGGGGATATCACAGTGAACACAGTCCTGCGGAGGCAATGTCCTCGTCACAGTGTCGACCCGGGAGAAAGGTTTTGGCCCTGGGGCCCCCATCCCTCTGTTCCCTGACTCTCCTACACAACAGCAGGGCCAGATATGCGCTGGGGCGGGGCAGAGAGAGAGGAATATTCACTTGATTTCTCATACTTGATCCTTCCTTCTAATTTTACCAATGCAAGCCTTTTCTTTTTTGTTTTAGATTTCTTTAAAAATTATTTCAGCACCCCCCTGATAGCAACCCCCGACCCCCGATCCCTCCTCTCCTCCTCCCTCACCCCGTCCCCAGGGCAGATTGATATGGTGTATTCCTCCCTCCCTCCTATCTGCGCTGGCGAAAGCCTTGTGTGCCATCTGGTCCAACTGGCTGGCGGATCGCCTGACTGTTCGACCTTAAGTCCTCCGAAGGCTGGGGGGCGCTCACGCGCACTGATCTATGGTGACAGAAGAGACACATAACTATGTGATTAAAACTGGGAGACTGTGTGGCCAGCAGCCCACCGCAGGGAGTGTTGCACATGTCTTTTTTTACCTGTCTGTGTTGGGTGTGTCCTGTAGTGTTAGGTATTTTACCTGTCTGTGCTGTAGTGTGAGGTATTTTACCTGTCTGTGCTGTAATGAGATGTATTTTACCTGTCTGTGTTGTAGTGTGGGGTATTTTATCTGTCTGTGCTGTAGTGAGAGGTATTTTACCTGTCTTTGCTGTAGTGAGAAGTATTTTACCTGTCTGTGTTGTAGTGAGAGGTATTTTACCTGTCTGTGTTGTAGTGTGAGGTATTTTACCTGTCTGTGCTGTAGTGTGAGGTATTTTACCTGTCTTTGCTGTAGTGAGAGGTATTTTACCTGTCTGTACTGTAGTGTGAGTTATTTTACCTGTCTTTGCTGTAGTGAGAGGTATTTTACCTGTCTGTGGTGTAGTGAGAGGTATTTTACCTGTCTGTGCCGTAGTGAGAGGTATTTTACCTGTCTGTGCCGTAGTGAGAGGTATTTTACCTGTCTGTGGTGTAGTGAGAGGTATTTCACCTGTCTGTGTTGTAGTGCAAGGTATTTCACCTGTCTGTGCTGTAGTGTGAGGTATTTTACCTGTCTTTGCTGTAGTGAGAGGTATTTTACCTGTCTGTGGGGTAGTGTGAGGTATTTTACCTGTCTGTGGGGTAGTGAGAGGTATTTTACCTGTCTGTGTTGTAGTGTGAGGTATTTTACCTGTCTGTGGGGTAGTGAGAGGTATTTTACCTGTCTGTGGTGTAGTGAGAGGTATTTTACCTGTCTGTGTTGTAGTGTGAGGTATTTTACCTGTCTGTGCCGTAGTGAGAGGTATTTTACCTGTCTGTGCTGTAGTGAGAGGTATTTTACCTGTCTGTGCTGTAGTGAGAGGTATTTTACCTGTCTGTGCTGTAGTGTGAGGTATTTTACCTGTCTTTGCTGTAGTGAGAGGTATTTTACCTGTCTGTGTTGTAGTGTGAGGTATTTTACCTGTCTGTGCTGTAGTGTGAGGTATTTTACCTGTCTGTGGTGTAGTGAGAGGTATTTTACCTGTCTGTGTTGTAGTGTGAGGTATTTTACCTGTCGGTGTTGGGTCGGTCCTGAGGGGAGTCATCTGGGCTGGCACTGCCCAGGATCCGCCTCCTGGCCTCGGCGTACTCCGCCTCCCGCTGGGCCAGGGACTTCACCTGCGGGACGGCCCGTGTGGAGGCAGCGGGCGACCCCAGGGACCCGTTGCTGGAGGGCCGCTTCAGTATGCGAATCTGGGGAGGGGGCGCTGCAGGGAGGGAGTCGTCCTGGATCACGATGGCAGTCTTCATGGGGGAGCGTCCAGAGCCAGCATTGCCTCTCCTGCAGGACAGAGGGACGTAAGGCCAAGGTGAGGTGAGGGGTGGGGAGCACCCAAAACAGCTCTTTAACACCATTCACTCTAAAGCAGGCTGCACTCACTTCTCTTTCTGACTGATCCGCAGTTTTGCTTCCAGTCTTCTCTCGATTTCCTGGAGGAAATAATATTTAAAAAAGCACAGTAAATATGCAGCACAAGACACTGTATCCAAAGTTGCCCACTGAAATTACACATGCAAGTGCAAGGAGAAAATATACGCTTCAGAAACATGGAGGAAAAGCAGTAGGAGACAGAAGAGTGTAGTTTAATAGGTAAGGAGCTGGTCTTGTAACCTAAAGGTCACAGGTTCGATTCCCAGGTCGGACACTGTCGTAGTACCCTTGAGCAAGGTGCTTAACCTGCATTGCATAAGTACATATACAGCTGTATAAATGGATGCAACGTAAATGCTAAATACCTGTAATGTAATGTAGAAGAAGAGTAAGATCAGTGGATAGAAGGGGGTGGGATGAGTAAAGTTTACCATTTTACCAAACAACAGCAGCAAAAGTACTCAAGGGTCTGACACAGGTGAGAGTGTAAAAGGAGGAGATAATTACATAGCCTCTTCATGTAAAACAGAGCCAAGTGTGTAAACAACATCAAATGTACTGTATGCTAATTGATCCCAGCCGATTTCGTAATTACTAGGTTTGGGTTTCCACATGCCTCCTGGGGACACGCAAACTCGGTGCCCTTCCAGAATTAAAGCCCATTTATGGGCTTTTTTAACAGATTCTGAGCTTGTGTCCCAGATTGCCCTATTCTATTTTTACACCAGGATTCTGTCTCCCCTTCCCCCCTACCCAAATCCACCCACACAGAGAGGGGAGGGCCCTGCATGTGCTGCAGTTTAGATCTGAAGATTCTATTATTGTTTTAAAATGTATTGCAGAAAGTGAGTTTTTTCTCTCTCTAGTGAACATTGATTGACAGATCTTGGCAGAAACCATGGAAGTGCAAGAAAATGGAAGCGCAGTTCATACGCTTAATTGTCCGTCAGTTTTTCAAGAGTGTTTTGAGGCCTTCTAGTTTGGAGTTCGTATGGTTTTGTAGTTATTTATACATATGGTAACCTAATTCTGCTTTAAAGCAGAATTAGGTTACCATATGTATAAATATACCTCCTGAATGTAGCATGCAAACACAAAATTAGTTATGGAGTTTCAATTCAATATTAGATGATTTTTCATTAAGATGTATCTCAATGTACAATAGATATATTTAACAACTATAGATTCATAGTTTCATTTTATTTCACCAAGCAGTAGTTTGCAATTACTCACACTTTAAAATAAACAGTTATTTCAAAGCTATGGATCGTGGCAATTCTGTTGGCCTACTGGTTCTTTATTATAATTTAGGACAAAAATATAATTGAGGTGTAGGTTGCTCAACAAACAGCAATACAGCATAAACTATTTAAAACTAAACCAAATTCCCAAGTAGATATAGCCCTTGTTCGTTTGTTCGAAGGCAGTCTGTTTGGAATGCTATTCCCATACATGCCTAACACCACATAATGAACAAATTACCTCACATAAGTGCCTCACTTTTATTGTAAGTTAGGATGGGACAATGTTTTTTTACACTGACTGCATTTTATGGTTATATTACCGCTGGATTTCCAACAAAATAGCAAATAGCAAAAACATTATATAATATTGATTTTTCGTTTTCCTCAAATGACATTTTCTTACCCAATAAGTACCAGCACACTCTGAGGATCAACAGATGTGCTGCGTAAGTCTACATGCAGGGTTACGCTAATGTTTGGGGGGGGGGGAAGCCCAAGCCATATCCAACCGCAGCAAGATAAGAGAGCACATCACCACTGTTTAGAATACATGTACAGGCATTGCTGTCTCCATATAACAGGGTAGCCAGTGTACATAAATAGATATTGAATAGTTCTGAAATCACAGGTCACAAATTTACAGTATTTTTATATTTTCCGGAGCTTGTCGTTCTTCGCAGTTGTTAATGAAATATATTTGAATGCTCAGTCAGGTAGTTTTGTTCTTGTTTGAACAACCTGGTTTAATGTTCAATCGAGCAGTCCACAAGGCCTTGCACTTGCTGTCCTGCACTTGCGAGTCCGCACTTGCTGTCTCTACAGCACACGTTCCCCCTCTAGATCAGTACTGTGCTCCAATCCCTGATCTTTACACTTGTTTTTGTGCTGTAAGTCACTCCGGAGAAGAGCGAAGACAAGAAGTCTAAATGCAAGACAAGAACAGGAAGGAAGAATTCTGAAAACATGTAACTATCCAATAAATAAACATAATGATTAGCAAGGCTTTGGCTATCCATGGTTACTAGCACTGAGGTAGTGGACCACCTGGCCTACGTGATAATCTACTGTGTAAAAGTAGCTGCATGAATATATTAATGACATGCATAGACACAAAAGGAGAACTGTGCTTTCATGACATGATACTTGTATTTTTTTTTAAGTTTTGGTTTCAGACCCCCTGTGTCCTTCACATTTTGTCATCTGAAACTGGAACAATGACATTCCAGGAACATGTAAGGGGAACATTTGTATCAAATTTCAATAATAATCCATGCAGAGGTTGGCACGTTAGGGACTTGAAATAGAACAAGACCAGGTCAAAACCTAGTATATGGCTGGACTGGCCGACCAATGGTGTAACTTCATAGCTCGGCTGACCAATGGTGTAACATCACTCAGTCACAGACATTCGCGTTGATAGGGCTGGCCCCGCTACTGTGGTCCAGCCAAAAATCTATCGAAAGCTTTTATGACCACGCCAAACACAGAGGCCTGTAAGTCAATATAGTTTTTGGAGGATGGTCACAGCAACTGCCTTTCTTTTAATTTTTTCTTTATACAAGTTTAAAAAAACAAAAAAAACAACATGCATCGGTGGTAGACTACAACGAGAAGAACCCAGTTTCTCGATCTCTTGACCTGGTTATCGACTGAGCGTCCCCTGGGGAACAGTGATCAAAACATCAACAGTTTAATCAAAACCCACACACATTTGGCCAAAGTATAAGCTAGAAATTGAAGATATCAGACACCACTGTGACCGTAGCCTTGGGTATTAGCCTGACAAGACAGCACAGATGTTGACAGTACAAAGACAGCAGTGTAGAGGTTCTTCAAAATCCATGCACACTAGGCTCTGAGATCAGAACCCACTTATGTAACTCAGGCTAGTAATGGAAGTATGAAAAGGCATTCCAAAATTTCAGCCTGTCTGAATTACACTGGTGAGTCAGACATCCGATTCAACATTTTTCAGCTGCAATTTTAGTGTAATAGTCCTTAAGAGTTTGATAAAATTATATATAATAGAACACATGTTGTAGAGTATCAGGTGCTTACATGCCACAACTTACAATAACGGTACAAACCTTAATTTCAGTTCATGGCAAGTCTGAAAATTTTACATTAATTTTATTTAGAAACAGCATGCGCCAAGCTAACAAAAGGAGCAGGAAGGCTCAATAGTCAATGATTACCTGCAACAGTTGGCAAGCTGTTTACTGATGAACCACAACACAAAGAAACTAGTGGGAGAGCTTTGGCCAAATAAAGTCAAAGCAGCAGCAAGGCACAAGAATCACTCATCACAAAAGTGAAACACGAGTAGCGCAGTGAATATGACTGTTTATCTCACCACAACACACAATGGTAGCACTATAAGCAAACAGAAATAACCAAAACTGCTGGGGATTTTGCACAGCTCGTTGTGTTATGCATGTAAAAAAAAGAGCAAGAAAGCATGGAAAATACATTACATTCTGGCACTTAGCAGATGCTCTAATTCAGACCAATTTACACACATTACCTTTTTACATTTAATCCATTATATACAGCTGGATATTTTTATTTGAGAAATTTAGGCTGAGTACCTTACTCAAGGGTACAACAGCAGCACCCCAACTGGGAATTAAAACACAATCAAATTAAGTACCTTTCCCAAGGGTACCATAGTATGGAGGAGTTGCCCATGTCAGATCTTTTTGTGAACGACAAGGTTACATGGCTACATCCACAACAACAATATCCACCACTGGTTGCCTGGCAGTCCTATCGTTTTAAGATTGTACCACAAGGTTCTCACCTCTTCTCACCTGACATCAGGGTAGTAGAAAAACTGCCTGCACCAGTTGTACCAGGTCTTCAAAGAGGCTATCGATCTTAATGCCTAGACTTATGCTCTACCTTTGTTCCTAACATTTCTTCGATCTCACACGACTGCCACACTCAGTTTTACAATTAGACTATACCATTTCATGTTATTTAAGCTGGCCGTTTTGTTGTAGTGTGAAACAGAATTAAGAAGCATTTAAACGGCCAAAATGTTAAAAGTTTTTAGGCCAAAGTTAAACAAAACGTGATGAAATCTAACAAGTGATTATGAATTATTCCGATACCTACACAGGTATGGGCAGCCAACCATTTTAATGTATCGGCTGCATAAGCGAAATTCAGTTGGCTTGACGACAGACTACAAACAGTATTGGTTCACAGTAAGAGAGTATTTGGCTACTGGATGTCACAAACATTCACTTTACGAAATAAGTTAAACCATCTAGTTAATTATTTACCACCGCGATCTTACAAGATTATCTAAGATTTGTTAGCTACCATAGCTAGTCACTCGTTCAGGTTTATTTTGCCATTCTGTCGATGGCTTCTCGGTAGCTAGCCGGCAAAACACCAGCCAGCGTTACTGCCAGTCGAACGATCTATTATTTACGCAGACAAATTAGGGAATTCTACAAGTACTAGTTAATTCTCACAACCTGCCGTACAGCAAATCACATCCCCCGTCGCTGTCTGCCCGACCGTCTCTAGTTCCACCAATTCCCAAAAATAACCCTGAAGGTACGGGACCCTTTAAGTTGTGGCCTACTTTCACAGCTCGCACCCCTGTGTACATCACGGGCCTGTCTGTCGCGCTATAGTCCTTTCTCTGTTGTTTTCAAATACTCCACCACGTTTCCAGGGCTTCAGATGAGACCTGTGGCTACCGTTTTTCCGTGTTTTCTTACCCCACTGTCCGCTGCTTCCTCCCAGCTCTCTGCAACCTCATCATCTTCCATGTTCCAGCCTCCCAGACCCAGACACACGCTCACACACACACATACACACACACACGCACACACACTCTAGCCAAGAATGGCTGTGCGCAGTCGCGCTGGTGCACACAGTAGGGGCACGTCGCAGAAGGCAGACGATGGTCCGCGGGAACGCGCAACAGTGATTCGTGATCGAACGTATGTAAAACGGAACCGATAACTAGACTGAAGAATCGATTGAACCAGTGGTTTTCTTTGTTAATTGTCCTCTCTGTTTAAACATTGAAAATGGTTACTGAAAACGAACTGCTGGACTGGGCGTCCCAAGAATTTTGTTTTGGGAGTTGAAAATTAAAATCATACTCTCTTAAATTTCATTTACTCCCATGTCTGATTTTACCCCCAGGCACATTAAAAAATTGGATATTCTTTGAAATCTATATTAGTGCCTGAATTTGGAAAATAGATTACATCAAAAGGGAACCAAAATAACCAAGTTAGGCTGGATCATGAACTTGTCTACAAGATCAGGGCAAGCAGAACCCTTTATGTTGTCAAATCATGCCATCACACCAATTAAATATGTAGTTGAACTACATTTAACCATTACCATTTTTATCATGTTGATTGTAGTGATTTTCGAAAAGTTAGAATAGAATTGCATTGCTCAAATTAATTTCAGTTGTCTTTATCATGTTGTTCCTTAACTCGTATTAATTTCTCATTGTTGACATAAGTCTGATCTATTGTTCTATTGGTTGGGACTGAAAACAGCATACACTTTAGTTAAAAACTTCCACATTCTAGAGGACACGTGCTAATTTAAAACAAGTGAACACCAACTTGTGCTGAGTTTTGTGTGTGTGTGTGTGTGTGTGTTTGTTTGTTTTAGCTTTCAGTTTTAAATCCAAAGCTCAAACACTGTAACATAGCTTTCAGTTCTCTCTCCCGGCACGTCCTTCATCAGATTTTACATTCTCCATTACATTAGAGTTACCCATGGCCTGAGGGGTCAATATTCTACCCCATAGTTTGGGAATGACTGGCCTACATGGTCCTTATGGAGGTAAGGGCCTTTGGGTGTTTCACAAGCATTAGCAGGCATGTACCTTCATTGGCTGTGTCCTGAGGTGTATTGAAAGCAGGCAGTTTTGCAGAATGAAAACAGCATCCATGTCTGAATGCTCCCAAGCATTGTTTGGCTCAAAGATGGCTGGTGGGGTGCAGTCTCTCAGTGGCCATGTCTGCCAGGGTCACCAATGCCATTAGAAAGGAGCTGAGGGGAATCAAAGCTTCCCACAGAGCAGGAAAGCGCCCCACAGCACAAATAGGATTGCAAACCAATACTAACAGAGAGCTTGGTTTAAGGACAAAGACCAAAAATGTATTTAATAATGCAGATAAATTTACTGAGCACATGAGTAGTGACTGAGATGCCTCACATGCCTGGGACAGATCAGACATATAGAGGAATGGATTGGATGGACAAGGAAGCTTAGAGAGCAGAATGTATGATCTAAAGAGGGTAAATGAAGGACAGAATACATTCTGTGTCTTGTGTCTTGGACATATAGCTATTGCCCTAAGATCACTGGACAGAGTTCAGACAGCACACAGCACAATTTAGCAGTGGCAGTCCAGGTTGGTAAGAGGACAGTGTGACAGTGGTAATCATGCTGAGTGATTAAAGAAATAAAAAGAAAAAATAAATAAATAAAGAATATATTTGCCTTGATGGAAATGCCATTGCTTTAGAAACACACATGCTTTAAAGATTAATACATTTGTATAACCAATGTACAAGTTTGGAATAGATGATATATGTAATTATGCTCTCTGGTTCTATTTTTGCAGTCATTTTAATATCTGCCAGATTGCAGCAGGTATTCCTTTTAACAACGTTTTGTACAGTGATATAAATTTTAATAATAATTTCACATAAACATGGATACAATGAGCCATTCATATAAACACGTTTTTTTCATTACGTTCTGACGTTGGCTTTAAGCAAGAACGTTCCGTGGGAAGAAGACCTCCTTGAGTGGGATAGAAGAATCTGGACTCGATTACATCGCATTCGCAGTGCTTTCGTCTGTGGTAGTGGGCATTTGCGTGCGCGCACCCGAAACCTTGCGGAGCAGTGATGCTGCCGATGGGGAAGATGGCGAGTCTGTGGAGTATGGTTACCCACTGCAGAAGCTGAGAAAGAGGGAGAGGAGAGAGAAAATACTGAGAAGGAAAGGGTGTGAAATTAAACCAGATAATGAAGAAAGGGAAAGCGACCTTGCAAAGTAATACGGCCCATTTGAACAGAAAATAGAACTCGCTCCATCCCAGTTCCCCCTTCCCAGACAGATTCTTAATTGCCTCAGTCCATACGATTTCCAGCTAACTAGCTAGCTAGCTGGTGAGGTTAAGGGGTGTTGGGGTGGTGGTGCCAGTGAGCCGCCACGAAGGAAGGACCCCAATTAAAACGCTTTAAAGAGGCAAAGGCTCGTTGCTGGGGTCGCAGGGAGCCCTGAAGGGAAGATAGGTGGTCTGGAGGTACTGCTATCTAGCTAACTAGTAAGTTAGCTAGCTATCAGGCAAGGTAAGAGAAGCTGGCTAATATTTGTATTCGTTTAATTTATTATTTATTTATTTATTTTTTGGGGGTGGGGAGGGTGGGTGGGGTTGGTTTGTATTATTAGCTTGCTAACATAATATTAAATACTTTACTTGACGACCACCAGTCCCTTATATTTTAAAGAAGCAAACTGAGTCTCGACAATGGTAGCTAACACCAGCTGCTGGTGATGGGAGGTAACGTAAATCTGTCGAAGTGCTCGCTAGCTGGCTAACTTGTTAGCGCATAGCTCGATAATAATAACCGGTTAGTTCGCTAGCAAGATAGATGGATATACGCCCATTTCCAAGTTCACTTGCTAGCTTGCAGATTGGACAAATTTGGCTGCAATTGTGGTGTTTACAGTCCTTCTAAACATCTGGTCTGTCCCCACCCCAGTCCAAGACAGTGTTGGCATTGTTTTTTGGCTGCAGGGCCTTACGTTACGCTTTATTTTGGTGTTACAGCTAGCTAACTAAGATTTTAAAACATATCTAACGTTATAACTAACAATGTTATACGTGCTACCAGTTAGGTAACATTTGCCTTTCAACAACTTCGCAGCATAGCTATGTTTTTCTGCTTCTTTACATTGTCACTGTTTTTTTCCGATACAACTTGAAATCGCATGCTATAGCCTAACTTGCATGTCATTGTGGATTAGATTAAAATTCACTTCATTTTAAGTAAAACGGATATATATGTACGCACACACACACGTTTTTTAAATTATATAAATTCGCCCCCATGTAGCTACATCTAAATTAGACCCCAGTCCTGGGGGGGGGGGGGGTGGGTATTATAGACCTATTGGTAGACCTACAGCTGGAGTCCTAAATATTGTAATTGTGGAGACATGATCATTGAAACAAAATTTTCCATTTGCAGAAAATGAGTAGTTCAAAGACATAGCAAGTGGGAGTGAGCTAAACCCATATTGTGTTGATATCTGTTTCAACACAAAATTCTGGAACTTAAGGACTTAAACACTCCTGTGTACATGAATACACAGAGGTACTCCAGGACCAGGGGTGGGAACTGCTGAGTTAATGGAAATGCATAAATTATAACATGCACACCTTTGTCCAGTAGAGGCAGTTCCATATCCAGACAGGCTTAGACAAACAGGAAACTCTGACCATCGTCTGCATCAGGGATACTCAAATCTAGCCATCAAGGCCAGTAGTATTGCTGTTCTTCATTCTTCTGCTCTAAACGGGACTGATTTAAACCTGGGACCAAAGGTGAGTTAAATCTCTGGCGTTAGTCAGACAATGAACCATCAGGTGGAAAAGAAAACCAGCAGCACTGTCTACTGGCTTCGAGGGCCAGATTTGAGTCCCCTGGCCTGGTCCACTTGTTATTTCCAAGGCATAAACTGGCCACTGATCGATAGGAAATCGCAGGCATTGTGGCCCACCATGATACAGTATGAGCTGGATACCCCTAGTCTAAAGGCCAAAATGGCTCATTCTAACGGTCATGTTGTATGATCGTACTGTGTTGTTAACCAGAAAAATATCATTTATGATGTTTTCCACACACATAAATTCAATATTGAGTAATACTAATAGGAGAATAAGTCTGGTGCACTTACTGTATTCAAGGAGTTTATTTGTTGTATGTGGAACATGGGGTTTCAGTTAAAACAATTAAGAGGCAAGTCATACTATATTTCTTATTAGGTGAAAACAAGAAAATGTACTGATGAAGAGAGAGAGAATGGACTTGGAGCAGAAGTAGTACTGGCTCATGCAATCTTTGCCAAAAATAGTAAATAGAGTTTAAAAAAATAGCGAAAACAAAAATCAAACAAATAATGTTTGAAGATGTGCTCTTTGTTCCCCCCCCACTGTTCGTGTGCCGCCGTGCTGTCAATCGGCAGTATGTCCTGCTCTTCGGACAGCGAGGATGACAGCTTCATTGCCATGGACACAGAGGAGGCGAGGCCAGGACCAGGACCAGGACCAGGACCAGGACCAGGACCAGGGCAGGTCACAATGCAAGCGGCAGAGGTGGAGCTTCCCGCCAGAAAAAGTGGTGGAGAGAGACCCCGGGAGAAGACGCGTGTGAAGGAGCGAGTATGCAGGAGGGCGATGGGGGAGCTGCCGGAGGAAGTGCTGGAGTACATCCTGTCCTTCCTCTCTCCCTATCAGGAGCACAAGACTGCGGCACTGGTGTGTAAACAGTGGTACCGGCTCATCAAAGGTAAGCCCCACGTTCTATGTGCGCGAGCCTATGTGATGTCATGACAGGACCGTGTCATCGCGTCTTCTGTCGGATACTGGTGAGCTGAGAGCCCTTGCTGAGATTGCACATGTTATCCCTCTTCTCTTCTCTCCCTCCTTCCTGCGCAACATCCCAGGGGTTGCACACCAGTGTTACCATGGTTTCCTGAGGGCTGTTCAGGAGGGAAACATTCAGTGGGAGAGCCGGACGTACCCGTACCCTGGCACCCCCATCACACAGCGTTTCTCCCACAGTCAGTGACTCTCCCTCCTCCTCCTCCTCCTCCTCCTCCTCCTCCTTTTCTCCTCCTCCTCTCCTCTCCTCCCCCTTTTCTCATATGCTCACTCCGCCGTGCCGGTGTGGTGGACGTATTGGTAGTCCACATGCCTGGGACTACTATTATTTTGTCCTGGACTAGAAACTGTGACATACCTGGGGGTCAACCAATAAATTCTCTTGAGTTTTTTTGGGGCCAGGGATGAAAGCATTTTGAAAAAAAATAAAAAGAAGGAAACGGTGACCTTCACTTGGTTCTCCCTTGAGTAGATTGGTGGCTGGGAGTTCCTAACTGAAACTTGCCAGGAAATATTCTGAGGTGAATTTGAATGCTTCCCCTACTTTATTTACCTGTGGGCCACAGCACAGCGTTCCCACGCCTAGACTCAGCCACACAATGATTGTCGTTGGTGTGAATGTAAAAGAAACCACACTGCAGAAGTACCGTGACATTCAGTTTCAGACACGTCACACTTGCACAGGCCCGGAGAGCTTTATTGGTATCTTGGCTCGTGCAGTGAGGGTATAGTAAGATGGTCAGATGTGCTTTGGCAATGCAGTGTAATGTTTTCACAGCAGTGAGGGGCGAGGTGTGTGGTGCAGTCTCCAGGGCAGCTGACTCAATGCGATTATGCCTGCATGGGCAGGGGGGGCTGGGGGGGGGGGGTATAATCTCCACCATGGCACCTTCTCAGCTGCAGTCCCTTCTCTGTCTGTTACCTTTTTGTCTGCTGTCTACCTGTCTGAATAAGGCAACTATGAAAGGAGAGCAGGCTCATTTTGGTTCAACTACAGCATTTTTGTCATCCAAATGAAGTATTAGACTTGGCTAACCCTTAATTTTTAGGATAATGCTGGCTAGTTGACTTGCTTCCAAAAAAAACTTTGCAAAAGGAGATGTTTAGCGCAAGAAACATATCCAACTTGATAAAGTCATTAACTGGAAAATGATCTATATGTTGTTCAGTGGAACGCATGACTGTTGAAATTGCTATTATGATTGCAGTCCTCTTAGAATGCTGCCTTGCTACATGTTTTAATGTTAGTTAATGGAAATTATTGGCTATTAAAGAAGCACCTGATCATTTTTCTCATATTTTTATGATTTGAGAATGGAAGAATTTCTGCACATTTAATGATACAGTGGTGACCCGTATGTATGTATGTATGCACATCATGCACACACAGGGGCGTGCACTTGCCGCTGACCCATCATATTTTTCCATTGGTTCTGATATTTTTGATTGGCAGAATTTTCCTTCCTTCTTCGTTCTTTTGTTGTTTCTCTCTCATGTCCACTTCCCTAACTGTACAGCTTCATTCTGTCGTCAAACTTTCTTCTATGTTTAAACCTGTGAAGAGTAGGTTTTTTGGAATGCTTTTTCAAAATTATAAGCCTGCAGTGATTGTTACATCAGCATTAGAATGTTCAGTTAAGAACATTCTAATCGCATATTTGTGATCTTGCACTTCAAATAGTTCATCTTCCACAGGGACTGCCTTTTGTAAATACGGAAGCAGTTGTTTGAGGGAATGGATTTGTGGGCAACTCGAGCAGATGTCTAAACAGGAGACTTTATGCTACAGGTGCATGCTACTATGACTCGAACCAGTCGATGTACGTGTTTGGCGGCTGTACCCAGAGCAGCTGCAATGCTGCCTTCAATGACCTTTGGAGACTTGACCTCAACAGCAAGGAGTGGATCCGCCCCCTGGCTTCTGGTACTCGCCTAATTTACATCACTCTAAGGCCCGTGCTCACTGCATCCAACGTGTTATTAAAAACCTGTTGTCTGAAGGCCTGTCCGTCAAGTTGCCTACACAGTGGAATGAGTAAATATACAGTACTCCTGGCTGTGTCATTTTACTTTGATACTTTTATTAAAGCTACAAAGCAAAAATTAATGTGTACTTACGATACCGCAACTGTAACGGAACTGTAATGGAACTGTAACTGTAACGGGGCTCATGTTCCCCCCCCCCCCCCCACATTCCCTTTCCCATCACATCAGACCATGCACATTAAGACTGTATTATCCATGGTTTTCAGATTGCACGCATTAAAACAGTATTGCTCGTGGTATAGTTTGCCAGTGTCTCCGCAGGTCTAACGCAAAGTGAGCTCATGCTCAAAAATAAAACATGCTATGACCCCCCCCCCCCCCCCCCCCCCAACCCCCGTTCTTCTGTCCAATCAGGGTCCTACCCATCCCCAAAAGCCGGGGCAACTCTGGTGATGTACAGGGACCTGCTGGTCCTGTTTGGGGGCTGGACCCGGCCCAGCCCCTACCCCCTGCACCAGCCCGAGCGCTTCTTCGACGAGATCCACACCTACTCCCCGTCGAAGAACTGGTGAGCGAGGGAACCCCGGGGAGGGCGCGGTCCGTGGCCTTGTGCCGCACGCTCTGCACTCCTCCCTCACCCCTGCTCTCTCTCTCCCTCCACCCCCCCACCCCCCCCCCCGCAGGTGGAACTGCATAGTGACCACCCACGGGCCGCCGCCCATGGCGGGACACTCCTCCTCGGTCATCGGGGGCACCATGGTGGTGTTCGGCGGGTCTCTCGGCGCTCGGCAAATGTGAGTGGCCCCTGGGCGTCGCCCTTCTGCTCTGGCGGTCACCTGATCTCAGCGCCGGATGCTGCCGCTAAAAGGAGGAGGGCTCAAAATGGAGGCGTAACGGGGTGGTGAATTTTGTCGAAAGACCACTGAGCCGGAAATGAGCCTGGAACTCAGAGAAGCTCTTGTTCGAAAAGCACCCATACAAGAGAAGCCATTGTTTTGGTGCCGTTTGTGTAGCACGTTTTGTTCTTTTTTGCCTCTAATGTTAAAAGGCACCAGGAACTAATGTACATGTACGTAAAAACCCAGGGAAGTTGTTTGGCTGGACACCATCTTTGGAAATCAGGCCTGAAAGTGAACTCCAAACAGCTTGTACAGTGACACCGGGAATCTGCTGAAATTCACGCTATTGGCTTGCTTGTGCGTAGGACTT
The DNA here is from genome assembly GCF_013347855.1 of Anguilla anguilla. Taxonomy (NCBI): domain Eukaryota; kingdom Metazoa; phylum Chordata; class Actinopteri; order Anguilliformes; family Anguillidae; genus Anguilla; species Anguilla anguilla. The sequence goes on along the minus strand of NC_049213.1, from coordinate 32,581,801 downwards.
GGAGAAAATCGCATACTCGTTAAAGAATGCATAAAATTGCTTTTTACAGCAAGAATCATTTGACCAATGGCTCTATTAAATAACACTTAAACCATTCTGCCTCTGACTGCTGTCTTTACAATGTCTGTGTTTTGTGTCCTCCGTGTTTTTTAAATCTCACTCTCTTCTCTCTGCCCCCTGTCAGGAGTAACGAGGTATGGGTTCTGGATCTGGAGCAGTGGTCCTGGTCCAAACCACCCATCACAGGCCCCTCCCCCCATCCACGTGGGGGGCAATCTCAGGTAGCTGCTAACCCAATCCCCTGCTTTCCTGGCTCAGATAAGTGTACTAACCCAATCCACAGCTTTCCTGGCTGGCTTTACTTAAATGCAAAAAAAAAAAAAATGCTACCCTAGTCCTGATTTACAGCTTTAATAATAACAACGTCAGCATATTGGTATTTAAAAGGGCTCGGGTTCTCCCATCGTGCCAGAGGACAGATTTCATGAGAATGTTCGCGCCAACTTTAAGTTATACTGTAAAGCATATATAATGTCTTCTTACAGTTGGATAACATGAGTTGTCAGCAAATTTTTGTCATGCCAATGTTTTTTTTACCCTTGCTGTCCACGCTCGATGGAATCTTGGAGAGGCCAAAGGTCTGAAAAGTTGTGAATAGCTCCCCACACTGGGTGTGTGAACTTTGGCCTGTCTGCAGTCAATCCTGCTTTTTCTGCCTTATCTCTGTGTGCACGGTTCTGCTTAACTGCACTCTGGTGGGTCTAGTGATTCTTCCCCTGTCTGTTTATCTTTCCGTCTCACAGATTGTTATTGACCACGAGACCTTGTTGATTTTGGGAGGCTGTGGGGGTCCCAATGCAGTGAGTGTCATCTTTTTAAACGTGTTTGTGTGTTTGTGTGTGTGTGTGTGTGTGTGAGTGCATCTCTGTGTGTGTGTGTGTGTGTGTGTGTGTGTGTGTGTCTGTCTTTGTGTTTGTTTGTATGTGTGTGTTTGTGTTTGTGTGTGTGTGTGTGTGTGTGTGTGTGTCTGTCTGTCTTTGTGTTTGTGTTTGTTTGTGTGTGTGTGTTTGTGTTTGTGTGTGTGTTTGTGTGTGTGTGTGTGTGTTTGTCTTTGTGTGTGTGTGTGTGTGTCTGTCTGTCTGTCTTTGTGTGCGTGTGCGTGTGTTTGTGTTTGTGTGTTTGTGTGTGTGTGTGTGTGTGTGTGTGTGTGTGTTTGTGCGTGTGCGTGTGCATGTTTGTGTGTGTGTGTGTTTGTGCGTGTGCGTGTGCGTGTGCGTGTGCGTGTGCGTGTGTGTGTTTGTGTTTGTGTGTGTGTGTGTGTGTGTGTGTGCGTGCGTGTGTGTGTGTGTGTTTGTGTGTGTGTGTGTGTGTGTGTGTGTGTGTGTGTGTGTGTGTGTGTGCGTGTGTTTGTGTGTGTGTGTGTGTGTGTGTGTGTGTGTGTGTGTGTGTGTGTGTGTGTGTGTGTGTGTGTGTGCGTGTGTTTGTGTGTGTGTGTGTGTGTGTGTGTTTGTGTGTGTGTGTGTGTGCGTGTGTGTTTGTGAGTGTGTGTGTGTGTGTGTGTGTCTGTGTGTGTGTGTGTGTGTGTGTGTTTGTGTGTGTGTGTGTGTGTGTGTGTGTGTGTGTGTGTGTGTGTGTGTGTGTTTGTGTGTACTGACCACACTGCCTGTATTCTGCATTGCGTCTCCTCTCCTGCTCTCAGCTGTTGAAGGACGCCTGGCTGTTGCACATGGGCTCCCCCCCATGGTCGTGGCAGCAGCTGCGGGTCGAAAACGACGAGCATGGCGCACCGGAGCTGTGGTGCCACCCAGCCTGCAGGGTATGTTTGAGATTCCATAACCCCGCCCCTGTCCCTCCCCTCGTCTCCTTGCCCCGCCCCTCTCCTGAGCTCCTCCCCGCTGTGGAACAGTCACTGTGCCCATTTCACTGCCTCTCATGTATTTAAAACCTAATGGAAGGTCGTGATGGTGAGCCTCCTCTGTGATGACCTTCTCCCCCTCCCGCCTTTCTCCCCAGGTGGGCCAGTGCGTGGTGGTCTTTTCCCAGGCTCCCTCTGGCCGCGCCCCCCTTAGCCCAAGCCTGAATTCCCGCCCCTCCCCCATTAGTGCTACCCCCCCACCCCTGGGCCCCGACCCCCCGTCCATGCGCTCCCAGTCGCCCGTGCGGAGCGGGGCGGCCGGCGTGGTTTTGGGTGCTGCCGAGGAGGCCCCCTGCGTGAACGGGCGCTGGGGGACGCTGCGGCCGCGGCCGTCCCCCCGAGGGGGGGGGGCGAGACGGGAGCCCCTCCTCCTCCCAGCAGCAGTCGCCGTCCCGCGGGCCCGACAGCCCGCCCTTACCGCCGCTGCCGCCTCTGCTCAACGGCTCCTCCCCCTCTCCCCGCACCAGCCCCGCCCAGGCCGCCTCGCCGCCGCCGCCCGCTCGCCCGCCCCCCGCCCACTCGCACCCCCCCGTCCCGACCGACTACGGCTGGGACTCCCCGCCCTCCTCCGCCGCGGTCTCCGCCCTGGAGCACGCCAGCACCAACGGGCTGCACACGCCACCCGGCTCCCCCCGCAGCCCGGCGGGGGCCGTGTCGCCGGGGGCGCTGCGCCGCGGCCTGGAGGCCGTCAAGGCCCTGTCTGCGTCCTCGCTGTCTTCCTCGCCTCAGCCGCACGGGCCCGCCCCCGGGGGAGGGGCCTCGTCGGGCACGCCCCCCTCCTCTTCGTCTTCCAGCCCTCCCCATCCCGCCCAGGCGGGCGCGGGGGCGGACGGACACTCCATCCCTCCAATCGCGCGCCGGCTCGGCCACCACCCGCCCCAGAGCCTGAACGTGGGGAAGCCCCTGTACCAGTCCCTCAACTGCAAGCCCATGCAGATGTACGTGCTGGACATCTCCAGGGCCAAGGGGAGCGGACTCGTGTCCTGGAAAGTGTTCGGGAGCGGGGGGGCCGCGGGTGGTGGCGGCGGCGGCGGCGGAGGGGCCACGGCCGTGGTGGGACCCCCCGAAACGAGCCTTCACACCGTGGTCCAGGGCAGGGGCGAACTGATCATTTTCGGGGGCCTGATGGACAAGAAGCAGAACGTCAAGTACTACCCCAAAACCAACGCCTTGTATTTCGTGCGAGCCAAGAGATAATGCTCCAGAGAACTGAGAGAGAGGGACGTAGAGGGAGAAGCGTAGGGCTCGTCCGCCCTGGCTTCAGAACAGGAGAGGGGCTCCGTAGACCAGTGGATCTGACTGCATTAAAGGGCTGTGCGGCGAGGGTGAATCCTGGCTTTCTCCAGGTCTGCAGAAGAGGGAAATGTGTGCACTCGCTATTGTGGTTCTTGCTATTCTCTTCTCTCCCCCCCCCCCCCCCCCCCCCCGCACCCTTTCCCACCTCCCCCTTAAATTTGGAAAAGTTCCGTTGAATTCTGAAGGCTTCAAATGTGCATTGGACTTTATGGACGCATTTTTTGCGCGTGACCTCGACCGTTATAATGCTAACGCTAACGAGCGAACGACCTCCGGCTTACCTCCTCCCGCCTGCGCGACTCTTCGAGAGGCACAGAAGAAGAGATGGCCAAAACCGAAGACGAAATCGAGGCTGCGGACTTCGATGTCGCGCCTGTCCCTCGGGCTCTCCGTGTGTCCAAACAGAGGAAGAGCAAAAAAAACAACAAGAAGGGAGAAAGAGGCTGCTTGTTCGTTTTTTTGTTTTTTCAAATCCGCCTGTCTTTTCCGTTCAATGAAGAAACACTTTCAAAGTGCATTGTTTACAAGGAAGAGTGTGGTTGTGTGTGTGTGAGCGCAGGTGTTCAGTCTGGGGCTTGCTCGTGCTTTTGCAGGGTTGATGATTGGTTGGGAGTACTGAAAGTAAGGCAGAGTAAATGTGATAGCAATACTTAATTTGAAGAGGGGAGCGCATAACATAAGGAAATTAATCATGGAGAATAAAATGGAGACTGAATTTGACTTGTCAGTGGCTTGTTTGCTTTTGTCACACCCATTTAAACCTGCTTGTTTCTCAAACAACTTTTATTAAACTGTGCCACAATATGTACATTAATAAATTATAATATGATTGTTTTACATATTATAGGAAACCAGGTCAGATATTTCCACCATCTGAAATAACTAACATTTTTTCATTTGCAACATTTTTGTATGTTTTTTTCTTCCACTCTGATGTTAATTTGGACGGATTTGAATGAGCCGCACTGGGTCTTTTCCCTGAGTTGTCAACCATCTTCACATTCCACCCTCTCATCATTGGACTGGTGAGGTCTGCCAAGCAGAAGCACAGACTAATTTCCATTCATCAGTGAAACATGCATGAAGTCCGAACGGCATAATGCTGCAGTATGCCATCGGAAGACCCAGTTAAATGTACGCTGGTTGGTCAAGGCAATACATATGCAGGGCTTCATGCAGTAAGTGAGAATCTGACTGAAGGGATTTTTTGGGTCTCCTTAAAAGTATTGCGTAGGTGGAGAAACGATAAACGTGCATGGCTGTGTATCGGTGCTTTGGTCAGAAATAAAAAACACAACACTTACAAAGTGGAACCTGAGCAAAGCCACGTGATCTTCATACGTAAGTGCTTTGCATAATTAACGTTATTTATTCGTTTAGTTAATCTGCTTCTGGAACTTCATTTATACGTGTAAATCTAAAGAGGGGGAGAAATATTCACACATAATTTAAAGAAGTGTGTCTTTCCGAACGGGAAAGCTAGTGGTACATATTCGAATTTTTAGCAAACCATTTTTTGAAAACCATTTTGACAAGCACCCGGAGTTATGAAAAATTCCTAAATAGATTCATCTAAAGCAGTGGTAACCAATCCTGTTCCTGGAGATCTACCATCCTGTAGGTTTTTATTTCAACCCTAACATCCCTGATTTAACTAATTGGCAGCTCAACAATTAGTTAAATTGTCAAACAACTACTGTTTAATTAGGTGTGCAAGGTTAGAGTGAAAATACACTCATACAACATGGAGCGTCTGAGCCGTGGGGACGGTTCAACATTTCCCTGCGGTGGACTTCTGTCACTAGGACGCAAACTCGCCACAAAGGGAATTATATTTCATTAAAAAATACGTTATATAAGTTTTCATTTATTATTCCCTTCAGCCCTTATTGTATGCACTTACACGTAAACCGTCCAGTTAGTGATGCTGAGGTACTAAAACGCAAATGTATCGCTTTGGAAAAAAAGGAAATATTTTGAAGAGCCACGTTCACCAAGACTGACAATGGAAGTCCTTTTATGATTGGATATGGCACCATGGGCGGATACGAGGGATTTTTTCTGTCGGCCTTCACGTGTTCATTCGTAGACACAAGCATTGTCCTAGCAACAAATTATTTGACTCTTTTTTTATGAGTCGTCCTTTTGCTCCTCCCCTTTCCTCGAGAAACCTTTTACCGAGAGAGAATGAATGGCATTAAAGGAACGGCAAGCTTGGAACACTCATTGGCCGATGGCAAGGGACGGGGTGAGGTGGTAAACGCGCAGAGACGCGATTGGCTGGAGGGCAAAGCCATGGGTTGGCCTATCACAATGGACGTAACTACAGGGGATTCACATGTTTACCAGTCCTGACTTCGGAGAGGAGGAAAACGGAGCAACAACGAGAGAGTAAGTTTGTAAATGGTAAAGTAACCAAAACACTGATTTAATTTTTTTTATTCCTTTGGGATCATATATTTTAATGCAGTTTTCAGTTTTCTCCAGCTCCTAAGGTGTATCATTATTCCGTTCGTTCAGTTATTTTGGGTTGTATGTGCCAGAATTGCCTGGGCCATATTTGTTTCTGCGTGCGTGAGTGACTCCGTGCGTGTGTGTGTGTGCATGCGTGTATGTATGTGTGTGCATGTGTGTGTATGCATGTATGTGTGTGTGCGTGCGTGCATGTGTGTGATACTGAAAGAGAGAGATCAAAATTGCACTACTGATTTTTTCAGCAGAATGTATGGCAGTTGCACCTTGCTACTGCTATTAACTGCAATTAACTTAACCAGGACGTTTTCCATTTCCTCCCCAGGTTCAGTCATGGTTGAAACTGGGCTTTTGTTGCTGAAGGAATTCCATCCTCTCCACGGGCAGACTGAGTCATCTTAGCTATAGTGTACACAAAAAGTCAACCTGCACACTGTGCCAAATAATCAAATAATGATAGCTTAGAATGTCTTCACTGTTGATATTAAATCTACACCATTAGTACTACTTTTTTAAAAAGCTGACTTTTTTAAAAAGCTGAATAGACCTCTTTGATGCAGAAAATTTGATGTCTAAATGTATGTGGTACACTTATCAAGGGCTGTGTGGGCACAGTGTCAAATGTGGTCTGATTGCGTAAATATGGGAAATGAGGTGAATGAGGTTCTCATGTCCAGTTAGGCCAGTAGTGACACTGATGAGGACACAGGCAGCCCAGGTTTGGCAGTCCAGGTCTGAGCAGGCACAGACGTGACTTCATTAGCACTGTGCAATGGTACAAGAAGCGCACTTTGTTTCACAGAAACCTCTGACGTTGTGCAATAGCAGTACACGCGCGCTTCAGCGGACACTTTAGTTTACAGACCTGCAGAGCCGTGACGGGGGTTTGCCATTTTCCGATCGATTCATCGCCAAGGACACTCGGCGCAGGAAAACTCAGGGATGACGAGACCCCAGCTCCTGGAACTTACCTCAAGGGACGGCCGGTTTGGGCCGCACGCCTCCTGCCCCCCGTCGCCCCCGGCGCCCCCTCTCGCGCTGGCGCCGCCGGTGGCGCCCTGGCCGCCGGTGGACTTCGCCCTGGGCGCGCTGGCGTGCTGCGGGGCCTGCGTCTTCACCAACCCCCTGGAGGTGGTGAAGACGCGGCTGCAGCTGCAGGGCGAGCTGCGGGCCCGGGGCTCGTACCAGAGGCACTACCGCGGCGTGCTGCAGGCCCTGTGGGTGGTGGGCCGGACCGACGGGCTCCGCGGCCTGCAGAAGGGCCTCTCCGCCGGGCTGCTCTACCAGGGCGTGATGAACGGCGTGCGGCTCGGGTTCTACTCCTACACGGAGGCCGCCGGCCTGGCCGCAGCCCCCGGCGGGAGCCTGTTGGCGGGCGCCACCGCCGGAGCTCTGGGCGCCTTCATCGCCTCCCCTGCCTATTTGGTGAGTGGGGAGGTGGGGTGGAGGGGTGTGTGGGATGGAGGTTGTGGGACAGAATGGTCAACATTAGCATTTTTGCTGATTTTTTTCAATTTATGGCTCCCGTTGAGAGCAGCGGTCTTCATACACTGTAGGTCTGTGATATTGATTCCCGGTCATGGGGAGCCACAGGATCAGCTGTTTTTGTTGTTATCCTGCACTTGATTGATTTAAAGCAGTTGATTGCAGTTAACTCACCTTAACTGGTTTCTTGGGTCTGAATTGATTGCTGATATTAAGGGGGAAAAAAAACAAAAACCAGTAGTCCCTACAGTTCGCCAGGACCAGGAATGAATATCACTGCTGCAATCTCTGTTTTTTCAGTGTGCACAATACTATGCAGTCTGTATACTGCATACTTTTCCACATACTGTTCTCAGATATTTTTGGGAATTATTAAAAATATGCTGTCTCTGGATGTGCTTGGGGCTGGGTGGAAACCTTTTCAAGACGTCGGCAGTTCTTGCATGCCCCTGTTTAATGTGACAGCGCTATTTGTTTTTTGATACTGTTTCCATGACAGAGAACAGTTGGCAAAGATGAAAGTGACTCATTTATACATTTTTAGATTGCCAAAAAGTATGTATTCTTTGGAACATGTAGTGATACATATTTGTCGCCTTGTTTTATCAGTTAGCATGCATGTACATGCATAGTCATTAATTTTGGCGTGCCAGGTACACACCTAGTAAGGCGGTTTGACAGGTGTTTAGGATATACAATCAAACTTGTTTTTTTCAGAGAACGCTCAAAGTGCCCTTGAAATATTTTAGGCATACTTTCCACCTGTCAATCAATGTATCAAACCCAAGTACCTCATCTGCCCTTCCTTGGGAAAGCTATGTTGTGTGAGATGTTTGTGTATGTCCGGGTCCCTAAATATACTTCACCCTCAGTCTTGTCTCCTCTGTCAGAAAGTTCCACTGCCCCACCCCCAGGCTAGCAAGTGACAGGCAGTGACATGAGAGACCTGCCTGACTATTTTGAGACATGTGGTCATGTGACCCAAGGGAGATGTGTCTGTCCATCACGCAGCTTGTCCCGAGACCTTCACTCGAGTTACGGACGCAGAGTCATCTTCTCGTCATCGGTGTCGTTCGGTTCGCGTGTGGGAGAGAGAGAGGGAGATGGTGGGGGTGGGGGTGGGGGAGGGGGAGGGGTGGGGGTGGGGGAGGGGTGGAAATGGAGGGAGATACTTGGAGATAGCAGGCGAAAGGCACAGGGCAAGATGGCCAGAAACAGAAAGAGGTGGATAGAGAAGCAAAGACAAAGCAGTGCCGTGGGGTAAAAGCAGTGTCCTCAGAAGATGATCCTTGGAAAGACAGAAAAGGTGTCATGTGAGTGCGTGGTGATTGACGTGAGAATGGCTCGCACGAGAGCTGCCAAACCTGAACTGCACAGGACACGCCCTCTATTCTGATGCAAGTGATAAGACACACCTTTTTTCTGATTCCTTTTGTTTTGAGATGAGGAAAAAAGGGCTGGAAGGATTAAGGACTGTTTTTGAGCTTGTCTTGCCTCTCTTCCTCCCCCCCCCCCCCACCCCCACCCCCACCCCAGGTGAAGACTCATTTGCAGGCTCAGACAGTGGAAACCATCGCCGTGGGCCACCAGCACAACCATCAGGTGAGAGAGACTGAGAGAGAGAAAGAGAGAGAGGGAGGCGGGGGTAGAGAGAGGGGGAAGGAGGTGGAGAGGGAGGGGGAGAGAGAGGTGAATTGAATTGATTTTATTTACTTATTTTCTAACTATAGCTGCTCTGCTTGGTGTTACGCTGCACATTGTTCCTGCGTTATTCATTGTTGCAGATTGTGTGATGTCGACTTCATTTTTCCACTGTTCCCCACGGTTCCTTAAAGAGATGTGTGCTATTACATGTCTCTCCTCTCCTCCCATCACTCTCTCTCTCTCTCTCTCTCTCTCTCCCTCTCTGTCCCTCTTTCTCTCCCCCTCTGGTGCAGCTGGCTCTGTATGTACACGGTACAGACATTCTGGGGGGGGGGGTTTGGAAACTGTGGCACCACTGCTAACACACCCCCTGAATTTTCCCGGCTTTGGCCAATCGGGGATGAGCACAGAGAGGCAGGAGCAGATGCACTATGGGGCAAAATGACCTCTGAAACTCCTGATATGACTCCAGAGTGTCTCACCCCTTCTGATAAACCCTTGTGTGAGATTAAAAATGACTCCATCTCTTTCAAAGTTTAGGCTTTGTTCAAGATTACAAGAAATCCATATCTGAAATGGACTGAAATATCTCCTTTGGTCAAATTAAATGACTTGAATTATTAAAAGGAGCATAAAAGCAGAGAAACTGTGCACATCATTTGTCATGTGAAAATGACCCAAGTTGAGTTCACTGTATCTTCAAAATCTATATATTAAAGCTATATTGCTTCTTTCAGGAAATCTAATAATAGTTTTAAGTTGTGGCATATTCATAACTAATTTATTGTGTTTACTGATGGTGGCAGAGGAGTTGTACATAGACTCTGAGCTGTTCATATTGGTCATATTTGTCGCTGAAAGATGCTAGCTATGTCTCTTTGCCTCATTAATTTGAACTTTATTCACTGTCATTTTAGTGTCTGTAAATGATTGCAAAATGTTTTACAGTTGGGAAGATTTCTTAAGAAATGTTCACTTGTTTGATGCAAAAGCTGCAATAATGTTCTCAGATGGATGTTTTTTTTAAAGAAGTCTACTCTTGTTATGGATTTTCTTTTATCTTTGTCTACACAAGTGCTTTCCCCCTCCTTCCTTTTGTTTGCCTTGTTCGTTACACAGGTAATTTCTGCACACCAGTGGCATGAACACAGTGCAGCAAGAGCACCATGTCACCTTCATTATATAACATTACATTACGTGCATTCAGCAGACGCTCTTATCCAGAGCGACTTACACTACTTTCACCTTGTTACCTACTTAGACCTTCACAAAGGACTGTTTTGTAAACTTCTTCCTTTCAACCTTCTCCTTTGTCTCTTTGTTATTATTTCCCCCTTTCCCCGCAGGGCGTGTCGAACGCGTTCGCCACCATATACCAGCGGGAGGGGCTGCTGGGGCTGTGGCGGGGGGTGAACGGGGCGGTGCCCAGGGTCATGGTGGGGTCGGCGTGCCAGCTCGCCACCTTCAGCTCTGCCAAGGAGTGGGTCGCCCAGTCACAGGTCAGCTGGGGAACACTGCGGGTCAGGAGCAGCTTGCCTGGCCCGGCCTGGGGTCACAGGCGGTGCCTGTGCTTATTAGTACTGTAGAGAGAGCAGAGCGGGGTACAGAGTGGGGTTTTGTCCCAAATTCTGTTGGGGTCGTAAATGTGCACTCGAGACCAGTAGTGGCACCTCTGTGTTTATGCTGCAGCTCTGGCAAGTCTCTGTGTCTTTGGAGTGTCTTTTTAAAATGTCTACTGTATTTTGTACTTTTATATGTTTCTTTTATGTATTTTTATGGTGAAACCAAGGGCATCTTTTCACTGTGTGGACAATAAAGTTTCATATTCGCATTCATAAGGTTCAGGGAGAGGAGCGTGTTACCCAAATGTGTTAAATCTCAGTTGCTGTCTCTGCTTCTCTCTTATCTGGCTGATGATTGGTTTATACCCGCATTGGTTTCTTGCAGTGGTTCAATCCAAACAGCTGGCTGATTGCCTTGACAGCTGCCATGATCAGTGGGGTTGCTGTGACGATCACCATGACGCCATTTGATGTCATCAGCACGCGACTCTACAACCAGCCTGTGGATGAGCTGCACAGGGTGAGGCCTGCGCCCCCCCACCTGTCTGACCCTACATCAGTCTCGGCCTCCCACCTGCAGGCACCTTTGTCGGTCCCTAACCTCACCCACCTGTCCCTACCTGTCACCAGTTTACCTGTCCTTAGCAGCCCCCCCCTCCCCCCCCCCTTTCTGCTGAATGACACGCCTTCTTTAGTCCTTTCAAAATCGTCCATCTCCAGGACTCTGGAGTCAGCCAGCCGCTACAGTCACTTCCTTTGGAGCACATTCAGCCATGTTACATTGCATTACATTTATTTGGCAGACACTTTTATCCAAAGCAACGTGCAATAAGTGCATACCGAAGGTCGTTGGCACAACTACGAAACGCAGGTCCGACAAGGTACAATACTCATTTTGTAACTAAGATACTGCTGGTGTAAACCTGGGAGTTGTCATTAGCCAGCTGTGACGAGCAGTGCACAGTGGCTGGATGCAGTTGTCCCTCCCGGGGTAGGATTTCAGTCCGCCTCGGGTTGCCTTGATCTTCTCGGGCTAGTACTCTACTTAGCTGCTGATCAGACAACCTATAGGTCACCAGCTGTCAGTGTGAAATGCATCCTGTTCTCCGATTGGTGCGAGCGCTCCCGCAGTACACCGCGTGGCTTGCAGTGTGCGAAAGGGAGTCATGGATCGGTGTATAGGAGGAAGGCTTTGGCTTGCGCTGCAGTCTGCACAGGGGCAGGTGAAATCGCTGCGGTGGGAAGGATCCCCTCTGGGTGCAGGGCTGTGCCACAGCATGTGTACCCAGCAGCCTCATGGAGTCTGTGAGCAAACCGCTTCGCCGACGGCACCGTTTTTCTCCATGTGGCTTGTAGTCCCTGCCCCTGCACGTTATATAAGAGCTTTAAAATAATGCAGTTTAATTGGTATACAAGGTTTGCTCTCTCCTTTGTTTTTTGAGAGTTGTTTGCTGTTTGAGCTCCTTTTTTTTAACCACTCCTTGTGATCTGGTTGACTGTCCAAACAACGAAAAAGCAAGAAGTGTTTTTTTTTTCTCTCCCGCCCCCTCACCCATTTTCTCCCTCCTCCTCTCTCCCTCCCAGGGCCGCCTGTACGGTGGCTTCCTGGACTGCCTGCTGAAGGTGTACCAGACGGAGGGGCTCCTGGGGCTGTACAAGGGGATGGGCCCCGTGTTCGTCCGGCTGGCCCCTCACACCGTGCTCAGCATGCTCTTCTGGGACCTCCTGAGGCAGAGGGCGTTTCGGTACTACGGGGGGCGGGCTCAGAACTGAGCCAAGGACCGATGCCCCAAGGCCGCTGGCTCGGAGAGCGGGAGGGGAGGGAGGGGGTCAGGGTGTGGGTATTACGCCAGGGGTTTGGTTTGGGGGAAATGTGGCCTGAGAGGGAACAAATGCTAGACTGACCAATTGTGCGAAGGAGGTGAAATTTGCGTTGTGTGCGCATGTGTGTGTGCACGCATGTGTGCGCGTGTGTGCACGGGTGTGTGTGTGTGTGTTTGTGGTGAGGGGTGGAGAAGAAGAGTAAGAGATTAAATTTGACTTAGTAAATATTAGTATTAACATAAGCTACTCATGAGTCATTGGTTTAGCTTCAATTTAGATTATTTTTTCAGGCAAATCAAGTTGTTCATGTCAGGCTAGAAAATAGTGTAGGCCTACATCTCCTTGCCTGGTCTCTTTATTGTGGTCATATTCCACCAGACAGCATCATGCCCCTACCAAGGTCAGGCATTATATGACACCACAGCGCAGGCATTACCTTACATTACGTTTCCAATTTAACATCCACGGAGGAAAAACACTTGCCGTTGTGGACATTGGCCCAATTGCTCATGAAAATGAGCAAAAACACAAGGACTATCATTCATCGGCATTGCGTGCATACTGTGTCGGTCCGCAAGGCTTGTGGACAAATGTATGCTGAACTTGCTAAAAATCTGTGAATTAACCCGAATGTTGGACATGAAGACTGTGCTGCTGAAGGGAGAGCTCCCAGGGAAACACTGAACTGTACAAGAAGAGTTGGGCTGAACAGCAACTGTTTCCACAGCACAGCCTCTTTGAAGAAATCTTAACTCAGGATGATTAGAAGCCATGTGAACTGCAGTCCATTAGAATTTGGACAGTGACATCATTTCTGTTGTTTTGGGTCTGTACTCCAGCACATTGGATTTAGAATGAAACAATGAATGTGAGTTAAAGTCCATGGCAACTCTAATTTCAGGATATTTCACGTCCATATTGGGTGATCCTTGTAGGAATTTTATAGTCCCCCCATTTTATGGGACAAAAGTAATTGGGCTGCTTCTTGGCCAGAAGTGTGTCCTGAATCATTCGTACATGCTCAAGACAGCTTACTAAAGGTCTAGAATTTACATTTGCATTTGGAGTCTGTTGCTGTTGTCTCTCAACATGAGGACCAAAGAAGTGTCAGTGCCATTAAAGAAGGCCACCATGAAGCTGACAGATCAGAATAAATTGATCACTGAGACACATTTGGTGTGCCAAATTAAACTGGAATATTGTTAAGAAGCCAGAATGCACTGGTGAGCTCAGTAATAGCAAACAACCTGGTAGACCACTATAGTGGATGAACAAATATTATTTTCGTTTGTGAAGAAAAACCCCTTTTCAGCTGTCAAACATATCAAAAACACTCCAGGATGTAGGCATAGATGTGTCTAAGACAACAAGTAATTCCCACACAGATCACCTAATATGGATATAAATGCCCCCACATTAAAGCTGACAAGTCTGGATTTCAACATCATATTAGTTTTTTTGTTTCAAATCCAGTGTGCTGTACAGAGCCAAAACAACAAAAATTGTGCCACTGTCCAAATACTAACACACCACACTGCATGCTGCGGAAGTAGCACATCCTGACACAAGGCAAAGTAAGCCACCCCAGTGGTCTGGCTGTGGACTAAGTGCCATTTGCAGCGCTGTGCTTCTGAATGTAAGCTCAGCACAGTGACCTGTGCTCGTTGAGCTTCCACTGTGCTATGGGGTGGAAGAATAACCTCCCAAGTTTGTCTCAGGTCCCCAAAGTGCTGCAGACACTCCCCCAGACACTCCCCCAGAACTATCTGATGAAGAATACTGAAGAAAGCACTTTGGACATTTTTTCCTCACTACAAGCTATTCTGTTGCACTTAAAAGTTAAGACTGGAACCATGAATAAGCTCCCTGTACCCAGAGGTCTGGTCCCATGGCTGCTGAGAAGCAGTGGTTGATGGGATACTGACCGATAGGCGCAGTATTGTGGTGATATTTTTCATATGCTGCTGTAGGTATTCACAAAGGGCCTTCGTCTTAATGAGAAACTGCATCCTGTAAGGAAGGGAAGAGGGGTCGTGTCTTTTTAACTCTTCTGGTTGAAAACGTTTTAGTTCTGAACGTTTTTACAAATGATGTCTTATTTTTTTTCTTCATGTGAATCTAAACCTGAACCATAATAAAGGAAAGTTTTGAAGAGCAATGGAAATTTTTTTAAAATTTTGGCATTGGGGTGTCTGGATAATGAGAGAAAGGAGTGATGGGAACAATTTATGATGACAGTTATAAATAATTTATCAGAAACTTTTAGGCAAAGTGACCTATGAGTGCAGTTCACATAGCAAGAAACACCATACGAGAGACAAGTACAGATACAATCACGTAAATGCCGCCGTCAAGGTGCTTGTCTCTAGACCTGAGATAATGGGTGAGCTTTTTTTCAAAGATAGAAACTGAATTAAATAAAAACATTTAGTTGTCATTTTAAAGGATGATTAGTGTGACCTTTGCAGAAGGGTGCCTGTGAATCTGTCTTCCTGACTGATTCGGGGCGCTCGATGCAACTTCGAAGGATGAGGGTAGAGAAAAGCGCGCAGCTGGAAGGAATCCAGATAAAACAATACGATCGAAAAGTAAGGGCAATTGTACAATATGTTATCTGGAAATCTATCTGAGCATATTAAATCCATGTAGATTACGGATGTATGTATCTGGTGGAAATCAATTGTATGATAAATTTTGAATGTAATTCCTTGTTTCAATAAGACTTGTCGGTTGGAGTCCAACTAGCCGCAAAGGCAGAATAACCCAAATAATACGAATGGTTCCCCATCAGCATCAATTCATCTACTATGCATCACGAGAACCACAAGGGGGCGCAGTTTTACCAAGTCACTCAAAGTAACAAATACGCACGACAAGATTGGATTGCAAATTGCATTATTTGGCTACAATGCAATTTATTAAAATCAATTGACTGGACACGCGTGGAAAAATTGCTAAATCTGTTTCATTGTACATAGCTCACACAGTTCTATAACCGCGGTTTTGATGGGGTAAAGTGCGATTAAATACACACTGTCCCCGTGTGTGTCTCATAGCCTCGATGGTAAATTCTTACTAAGTATACTATGTCATCACAAATCCAAAGAGATTGTGGACAAATTACGGCAAAGTCTTATCTAACACACGCTCATACTTTGTATTTATCATATATCCCATAGGCTATACAACTATGATATTAATTACTGCGGTAAACTATTTTCATGTCGGGTGTGCACTTAGTCTGAGCCTGCACAAATACACAAATTTGGTGTATGTGTGGAATAATTGGTAGATCTTGAAATCGCATTCGCAAGTTGCAGCAGTACAGTAAAATATATTATTACATGCTTGATGAAAAGAATACTCCGCATTACTCCGTAAATCTTTGTATTCATTTATTGACCTACTAAAGTATTTTCTTTTTTAAATGCCAGATGAAAAGAGTAGTCCGCATTACTCGCATTGAATAGCTCTTTCTGTCTTTCCAGACGTTGTGTTTAATTCCAACATAGGCCTACTCGGTGTAGCCGCGCAAAGAAATTTGACGAGCGGATAGTTTGACAGTTTTTTCAAAGAATTGATTTATTAAAGGAGCAATCTCTGGCGACCTTTGAAACACAAACTAACCGAAGGGAAAAGAGAACTGGATAAAGAGAAGGACAGTAATTGGCGTAAGTGAAAGCGGAATTACAGCGAAACCTCTTTTCGTTTGTCATTTAGCCTCGGACAGTAAGGACAGTGCGCGTCTCCCAACTTGCCACAACTACCCGTGGAATCTTATTCACTTAAGTTAGGTTTTCATTTATTAGCTCTTTGTTAATTGTGGTTTAGGTTGGCTGGACTTGCACCTCATTGTAACCGCGGTTACTTAACGTCGCGAGAAAAATGCTGTCCTTCATACGCTCCTGGCTGCCCGGTATACCTGGGTGGTTGACATTTGAGGCGAACCCCCTGGATAGCCTGCTACAAGGTGAGCCGCTGCTGTTAGTGTCAAAGAAGGCTATTTGTATTCAGTTCTTCACGTGCTGTTTTGGTACCACCAGCAGCTGTTGCTCACACGTGTATAATTGTTAGTAGCTACCCACATGGTACAGGGGAACGCTGCTGACAATGACAGTAATGCCGTTCGCATGTTCCCCCAGGGCTCGTGGGCGCGTGCGGTGTTTCAGTGCTGTGCAGTTTGATGAGAGTTCACCTGTTCCTGAAAGCTACGAGGTGAGTTTGGCAGGGCAGCTTGATCTGTAGTCTCAAGCTCAATGAGCACGTTTCAGTCCGAGCAAACATAGCGTTCCCCTAGCGTACTGTAGCTTGCATAAGATGTAAGGTAAATGTATGATAGCTCTGACACCTGGTATTGAAGTTATTCATGTGTACTTTTTCAGTTTGCGCTGTCATTGTGGGTGAACATGATTCATTGCCTCATTTCAAGTGAAAGGAGTACATGTAAAGCGGTTCTTTCCATTTACAGCTGACTTGTTGTATTTCTGAAGGAGCCCATGCATCTCCCGAGCTCTCTTTATTTTCTCTAATATTTCAAGTCCCGTATGGTTGTTAATTTTCAGGGTTGCTGTATTCTCAATGCCAAAATCTTTTTTTTCTCACCCCCAGTAGCGACAAGGAGGAAAGGTGTGGTAAAAAGCCATCTGGCACCAAGGGAGGGGCTGTGGGCAGTTTGGGCCGGACTCTCCAGTTCTGGATTCTGACCGGGCTCCTGGGCTTGATCGGTCCTCGGGTCGCTTCTCTTGTGGTTCTGGAATTCTGTCTCCGAGCTGGGTCGGCCAAGATCACTGCCGGAGCGGTAAGACCCCGTTTCCTAAATTTGGTTCTACTGCCATTCTGCATTTTATGAAAAGATTTCTAGTTAACTGGCCCTGGCAGAGACCCTGCTCCTTCTTCCCTTGGACATATTGCACTGACCCTTCCTATCCTCTTTCCGCTGATTGTGTACTTTCTGTAATTCCTATTATTTTCCTTCATCCCTTCCAACAGGATGTGACGTCAAATTATGCCCAGTCGCACCTGGTGCAGTGCCAGTTCTCTCTGGGCTGCGCCCTGAGCTGCAGCCTCCAGTTCCTCCAGGAGGGGGCGCTGCACCGCTCGCTCAGCCTGCTGACGGCGCTGCTGCCGAGCTGGCTGCTGGCCAGCCAGAGCGAGCGGCTGCGTCGCCATGCGATGACGCTCTACCCGCTGCACAGCTCCCAGCGGTACTGCGGCCTGTGCATGACGCTCCTGGCGTCGGGCCACGCCCTCCTGCCCCACCTGTGCCGCGCCGTGGTCGTGACGTTCGCCGTGGCCGCCGTGGCCGCCATCTCCACAGTCAACCACCACTTCCTGTCCGCCGCGGACGCCCTCCGGTTCTGGACGCCGCTGACTATATGCTACACCATGCTGGTGGTGTACATGCAGGGTGAGTGAGAGCTGGCAGTTGTGCTGGGATGTACGGTGTACCCCGTCGGTACTGCTAGCGAAAGGGGAGGTGGCAGTGTAGTACGGTGGTTAGGGAATTGGCCTTGTATCCTGAAGTTTGCAGGTTAAATTCCCAGGTAGGACGCAAGGTACTAAACCTGAATAACCTGAATTGCTTCGATATGTATTCAGCTATATAAATGAATACTATGCAAAAATTAAATATTTGTGTATGTTGCTCTGGATAAGTGACTTACGTTACTTACACAGCTGACTGTAATGTAATGGACATACGGGCTAGCTGGAGTGGAATGAAGGACGGGGTGGGGAGAGCTTGTGGACACATGTACTGTACTATGAAGTGTGCATACTTAATGCAAAGGATTTGATTCCATCTCCGTCTGCATTTGTACATAACACCTTAAACTCTCCACTACATCAGAGGACCAGCATCGCCGCCCTGGTGGCGAGGTTTTGCTGCACACAGCGGTGGTGCGCCTGGGGGCGCTGCTGGGGCTGATGCTGATGCTGGGGACCTGGGCGGACGTGGGACACATCCTCCTGTGCTTCCTGGGAGAGATGGCCTGCCTGATCCCCTCGCAGGACCTGATGGACTGCGTGACAGAGGTGAGATTCCTGCGCCTCTCCATGGACTCCGGCCCGTGTGGCTCATCCGCGTCTCTCCCAGAATGCTTCAGTACAGTCCTGGGTCAAATATATATTTGTTTTGGATTTAAATACTTTTCTACGCTTTACTGATCTTGTCTGGTGTTTTGGAACCAAGGAAATATTCTCAGAAAGTTCAAACCCTGCCTGCTGGTCATATTGGCAGGCTCAATTACACCAGGCAAGATCAATAGAGCACAGAAAAGTATTTGAATCCACAACAAATACATATTTGACCCAGGTCTGCTTCAGTACTACCTGGTGCAACCCTCAGACCAGTGGTCACCCACCCGGGTCCTGGAGAGCCACAGGGTGCGCTGCTTTTTGTTTTAACCTTAAATTGAGGTGAAAGGTGAGGTGAGTTAACTGTGTTAATCAACTGCTGTAATTGTTTAGGTGCAGAGTAACCACAAAAACCAGCAGCACCCTGTAGCTCTCCAGGACTGGTGTTGGAGTCCACTATCTCAGACCATCATACGCATTGGCGTGGTCATTGTAAACTGTAAATGACTGGTGATTGGTGTCGCCCAACAGGAAGACAGTCATGAGGCTGTGAACAAATCCCCACGAAGATTGAGCACGGACTCTAGCCCAGTGACACCTTCAGAGCTGGCTCTGCCTTCCAGCAAAGAGCTTTAGGAGTCTCCCTCCTGTGGCAGGAGAAACTGTCAGCATTTTGTGGACCCCTATCTCCCTCAGCAAACAGATTGTATGCAAGCAGTGCACACACAAAACACCCCGCATGTGTGCACACACAAGGAGCACCTGCATACGTGTGTGTAAGCTCACATGCATACACACAAACAAAACACACACGTACACACGCGCATGTGCACAAGCACAAGCACAAACATACACTGGACATGCAGATACGCACCCTGTAAGGTGGTGCAGGGTGCAGAGCAAAGTGAGACGGGACTATCTTCTCTGAAAGACGTGTGCTGTTACATATCTGTGTTCCATGTCCTTTTCAATCATTTACCAAAAGCTGCTGCATCAGCGGAACTGGAGGAGCAGAGAGTGGAAGGCCAGACTGTATCCTGGAATCTGAAGCTAGAATACACAGACAAAGGGGAGATAAGCGGGCAGAGAGGTGAATACAAAGGTCATCCAGGCCTGTTTTCTAAAAAAAAAAAGCAAACAACATTTTTTAAAATATCTTATCTCGCGCATATAAATACAGCTTTAAATTGCTGACTATAATTTGAGACCTAACCTACAGGGAAAATGTGTTGGGTGCACCCAACCCAGAACTGTCTCTTGGTCCAAGTTTTCTCAGTTGTACCACCACCAGTCACTTTTTATCACAACAGGCACAGAACTGGACAAAACTGATGATCCGTTGATTTGAACCATAAGAAATTCCATTCTGCATTTAGCTTTAGACCTTGTTCTGTTTGCTCGTCAAATTTGAATGGCTTGGCCTTGTATCTTCTTTCCGGTCACATGCAATGTGCATTGTCCTTTTAAGACTGAAGAGAGTAAAGCAGGGAGTGTGGAAAGGGCTGAGTAAGTGCAGGAGCCGGAATGGCGGGTAAACAGAACTGGGGTCGGTGGGAAGACAATGCAGTGTCTACGGCCAAAGGACGATGAGGCAACTGGGACAGTCAGACCCCCACCGACATGCAGATCAAACTCCTGACTCGGGGCTTTCCCAATTACCGAGTAATCTCGGTGAGGAGGGGTTAAAATAATATAGCTTGCAACGCTATAATTTAGTCTAGAGAACACGATTCTGCAGGTGTCCTCATAACCTGAAAAGGATATATATACGTTTTCCAGTTATCCATTGCAGTGACAGTGTCCACTAACTTTCAGATGTGTTCACTTTGAGGTCCTGATGAAAATGTTGCTGGTGATTCCACATAAAGTTGGCATGTCTTTTTGATTTGTTGTTGTCCTTAAACCACCACTACCTTCTGTTTGACATTAAATTATTACGTAAGTGTTTGAGGAATGTTGCTTTATAAAGATATTGATACATTTGGGCTCTGTTTTATCCTTTATCTTTAGTTTATAGAATGGTGTTCTTATTACATTTTCACCTCTGAAAGACCAGCAAGATATTGTCTGTTCATGTTACTGCTGTACATAGAGGAATAGGCAGGTACATGCAGAGTCACATCCTGGTCTATCTCCAGAAATAAAAAAGGGTGGTCCGTGTGTGTGTGTGTGTGTGTGAGATTTTGTGTGTGTGTGTGTGGGTGAGTTTGTGTGTGTGTGAGTTTGTCTGCGTGTGTGTCTGTGCATGTGTGTGAGTTTGTGTACATGTGTGTGTCTGTGCATTTGTGCATGTATGCGCGTGTGCGTGTGTACGTGCGCGTGTGTGTGTGCTTCATGATTCGCATTGTGGGAAATGAGTGGGATTTAATGCAGTATATCAGTGAGTCACATTAGAATGTGCTGATTTGGACAAACTACGCAGAGCACTTGCACACACACACACACACACCGCCCAGCTACAAATAGAAAACTTAAACTTAAAACTATCCTAAAAAGGTTTTTGATTGTTTTCCTGATTAACAAGCTTGCCATTTGAAGTGAGGACTGCCAAACAGTAACTGATTCCTGTGTGCTTTCAATTGCATTTGAAGTTGTACCATTGCAGTGCCCCTTTGTAAAGCTCACATTAATAATTGAAATGCATTTAAACTGGCATGAGTGACACCTGGCTGCTGCTCTTGTGTATGACATTGTGAGGCATTTTATGGACTAGAACGAAACCAGACTGTGCCAGGGCAGGCTGAACAGGAACCCATATATGCAACTGGGAATGCAAAATTGGGCAGGGAATAGATGGGACCAATTTGCAAGGTTCTTATTCATGAATGTAATTGCTGTCATTATTTTAATTATAATTATTATGTAATTATAGTTTCATATGAAATCCCTCTCACACTCAGACGCATGCATTTTGGCACACGTGTACTTTTGTAATGTGTACACACACACTCACCCACTCACTCACACACTCACCCCCACACACACACACACACACACACACATCCCTGTAAGTAGCATACATTTTCCACAGGCACTCACAGACACAGGAACACTATCATGCTCCCAACTGGAGTCTTCATGCTTTTTAAAAAAATGGATTCAACATGTTCATGAGCTGTACAGATAAAACGAAACTTCCTTAACTCGACTTATAATATAGTCTTATAAAATGGCCAACTGCCACCAGGATGCCCTTCTGATACTGCAGGGAGAGTGCAAATTATTTTCCATGGTTGCTTGTGCTTGGGCTGAATTTGTGGCGTTCTGGGGAACCTCTCACTCTCGCTGCAGAGAGATACTGTAATCAGGGTTAGCGCAATGTTTGGTGCAATGTGGGGGTGTTCGAGTTACAGGGGGTGTCAGTTATCCCCCTCCAACTGGGGCTCCTGGTCCTAACTGACGAGAGAGGGAAAAGTGGGGGAGGGGCACGTGCATGGGGGCGGTGATGTCATTCCTGGGGCATGCTCCTTCCTGCAGCTCTGACATCACTGTGGCATTCCATTCCGCAGACGCTGGAACAACACAGACCCCCCCTGACCCAGCTCAGTTCCCCCTCTCCCTCACTTTTTCTTTCTTTCTTTCATTCTTTCTTTCTTTTCTACGTTTTAGCTTTCAACCTTCCCTTTTGAAAATGCATTCCCAAAACTTTCTTGATTCCCCCCCCCCCTTTTTTCTCCATTTGTACTGTTTCATGCGTCCATTTTTCTTTTTGTCAGTCATTTTTTTCAGCTTGTCAAAATATTTGCACTTCTCTTTTCTGCCCAGTTCTCCATCACTGGCCTCTCCCTCCCCCCCCCCCCCCCCCCCCCCCCCCCACCCAAATTCTGAGTCAGAAATAGCGCTGTTGGCGTGACAAGGTTCGGGCGGTTTGAGGCCAAAATATTTGCAGATAGAGTTCAGCAGAAAGGCAGAGTGGGGTGGAAGGAGGAGCGTGAAGCAGGACACAGCACAAAGACGTGTTCTTCACATCAGCTGACATCTCTCACTGTCCTCTTCTCCGCTCCGGTCCTGCTCATTTCCCCCTCTCTTTTCATCCTCCCTTTCCTCACCTTCTCAGCTCTCTTTCACGTTCTCAATTTTCCACATTAAAGAGAGAAGACTGATAAATATGGCGTGTGCTGCAGGGCCACAGTGTCCTCAGCCCCTGCGCCACACAATGCCCAATGCCCTGGGTGTCAGCAGTGACATCTGGCCAATATGAATCTTTTTCCAGACCCATAAATTAGAATACGATGAATAAATAATGTTGAGTCAATATTGACTGAGAAGCGACTAGCCCATGTGCTCTATTGAACGGAGCGGGGGATGGGTAGAGGAGGAAGAAAAAAGAGGGGCAATAGCTAACAGTGAGGGTAGACACAATGAGGGAGGTGGAGTGAAAGAGAGGTTGGAGGTGACACAGTGAAGAAGGGTGAAAAATAGGGAGAGAAACGGAGAGGGAGAGAGAAGGAACAGGCAGGTAGAGTCACATCCTGTTTGATTTCCAGAACAAAAAAGGGAAAGGGGGGAAGGGGGGTGAAGCGGGGGGGGGGGGGGGTGGAGGGGTGGAGGGGTGGGGGGTACGTACGTTTGCGAGTGTGAGTCTGTGCGCATGTGAGCGCACGCATTTTATAGCGTTTTGTCAGTGATTAACTGTTCACCTTTTACGGTTGGGAAAGTGCTGTTGCCATCAGGGGTGTGTGTGTGTGTGTGTGTGTGTGCGTGTGTAGGGGGGGTGGTTAGCGGAGAAGGAGGGGGAGAGGGAGGTAGTGAATGAGTTGAAGGAAAAGGAGTGGCTTTTTCTAGATAGTCACCGTTTTTCTGCTGTAGTCCTCCCTCAGTGACGGCTCGGGACCGACACAGTAGAGCGGAAGGGGAGAGAGAGAGAGAGAGAGAGAGAGAGAGCGAGAGACGAAAAGAAGAAAGACAGAGAACTCCTAGACGCGGTCTCCCCTCAGGTAAGAATGCGCCGAAAGAGAGAAAGAAGGAAGCGGGGGAAATGAGAGAGGATGGAGAAAGCTGATAGGCTGAAGTCAGGCACTTTTAAAACAACAGCTGCTCTAATTACAAAACCACTCATTCTTACATAATGATTTAAAAACGATTAGTGAGGGCGATAAAGTGAACAGAACAGAACTTCATTGTCCAGAGAAATTTGTCTTCGGCTTCACAAAGTTGGCTAAAAGAACAACAACAACAACAACAAAAAACATACAACAATACAATAAATAAACAACGCAGTTAACAAAATAATGTGCAATTGAGCATTGGGTTAGAGTGCAATTAAGAATTCAATAGTTATAGCATTTGGCATGAATATGATATACCCTCTTGATATATTTGCCAAATGAATATGAAAATGAAACTTAACAAAAGAGCAGAAGAACAGGATCATAGTCGGAATGGCAAATATAATAAATGCAAACAATTTAACAATGATTTGCCACTGTCGCATGTATCTCTGTGTTTATGGGTGAATCTGTGAAGGTATGTGTGTGTAGCAAATGCTCAAACAGACAAAGTTCATGGCTTGTTCTGTAATTGTGAGTATTGCAAAATGCCCCTTTCTTGGTAAATGCGTGAATAAGCCAGTGTATGGGTGTTACCATTTCCAGAGTAGTTGTGGACACATGGCTGTTGGTGTGTGCATGTGATGCTCATGGTGTGTCAGCATTGTGACATCACAGAGGGATCTTCTCCCGTTCCTGTCACCGTCGTGTGTCTCAGCGCCGGGGGCCAGTCTGGGACACCTCTGCTCTGGGGTGTCTGCATTGTGCTGAGTCAGCGGTGAGACACTGAGTCAGTGTCCCGTCCACAGTCCCCTGTGAGTCAGCAGCTTGTGATCGCAACACCGGGCTGCCTCACAGGACCACGAGCCGCCCCTTCACCCCCTTCAACCCCTTGAGCTCTGCGTTACATTTAATCAATGAACGAAGCCCAGGCTTCTGAGGTGGCACTTGTGACCCGGGACAAGGTCAAAGGGCAGAGGTGGAGGGGATCAGCATTGACAGGGTCTGTCCCCCGCTGATGCGGGACACAGTCCAGAGTCCCTTTTCGGAGCTTTACACGTCCAGCACTTCGCTGGCGAGGAATACTGAGGAGCAAAACACGCGGAAATGCGTCTTTTTTTTTACGATTGCGCAACTAGATGCAGGTAAAATGTGAGTGTAGGTGTAGCTGGGTGAGGCTTGATAACACATAGTAATGCCATGACACACACACACGCACACACATATTCAAAAACATACACTGCACAAGATCTGGGAGTGCGGTCCTGTTGACAGAGGGAGTCACCTCCTTGCCTGAGGTGCAGCTCTAGGCTCCTTCAGCACACCGTGTTTTTGATGGAGCAGTTTGCATGGGTGTTTTTTTGGGTGGTTCTGCTGAAGGCCGCGCGTCTCACGGTGTAGACCCGCTGCAGGAGCTTGCCCCATAGCCGGGACAGTCAGAAGCCAAATGCCCTAATATAGATGTGTGCCAGCAGCTGTGTGAGTGGTTATGTGCATATTTGTGCATGTGTGTGCGCAGTCCGGCGTTGTATGTTGGTGTGCCAGTCAGTCGCAGATATAGGGCTCCTCTGTAAAAGAGACTTTGGTCTCAGTAGGTCTAGGCTGGTTTAATAAAGGTTAAATAAATAAAAAAATATCTAAATGCGCATCCCAGCTAGCAGACGATGCTCTCACAATGGTGCTGCAATGTAGTGGCAATATTATAACACTAACAAAACATTCCATTTACAGTGTGAGGACATTCTGTGTTAACTGGGATATGAGTAGTAATTGCAGCTGTTTGGTAATCTATTCTGTTCAGTACAGGCTTTGGATAGGTTCTGAGCATCGATTACCTATCTAGTTTTAACCCACCAGATAGAAATTAAGCAAAGGTTGTGTTTCATGCACCACTGTGTAGGAAATCCTGGACACCTACAGGTTCTCAGGTTGTAATTTTAGTGTAATTGTTTTTCGTCTTGATATTTATTTGCTAATGGTACTTTTATTCTTTATTTGTTCATTTATTTGGACTGATGCTATAGCCTATGTTTGAAACTGGCAGGCATGATATGGGAGACAGACTGCTGAATGACGATAATGAGTAGAACTGTCATCATCATCATCATAACCGTACACTATAATAATATAGTGATATTTTTCTTTTTGTTTTAGTCCAGTTGCCATGGCGTCGGCAGCCCCCCAGAAGCGGATGGTGTCCTCGGTCTTCATTACTCTGTCCTCCCCGCACCGCGCCACCGTCACGCCGAGCGCACACGCCACCAACACGCACACCGCCACGCGCGTGAGCCCCGAGGACAGCGGGCCCAGCGCGGTCCCGCACGGCGCGCGCAGCGACGCGCGGCACGCCCACGCCGCTCCACCCAGAGACGCGCCCGCCGCCGCCGCCGCCGCCCCCTCTCAGGCCCCCGCCCCCGCCCCCGCCCTCGCCCCCGCCCCCTCTCGGGCCCCCGCCCCCGCCCCCTCCGGCGCCGTGCCCCCCCGCCCCACGCAGGCTCTCCTTTCTCCGGGCACCAGGGCGGCACCTCCCCCTCCCTCCGCCAGCGGCCTGCGTAGCCCTCCATCCTGGACGGAGCAGGCAGCAGCAGCAGCAACTGGAAACAGGAAGAGTGAAGGTGATGAAAAAAATGGCCGATATTGTATTAATATTTCAGGTGATCCGTAGCGGAGGCCCAGGGGATGCATCCCTGGACACCCACACGATTTGATACTGTTGTTAGCATAAATATTATCTACAAATTAAGGTTAAAAATATTATGCAAATAAAGAGGACTTATGATTCTGATCTTGCTGCCATGACTCAAGACTGTTCCTTTACTCTGGCTGTTCTCAGACTATCTTCCTCCACCTCCACCTCCACCTCCACCTCCGTCCCCGCCTCCGCCATCCGCCCAGAATGCGGAGCTCTGCTCAGAACTCACCTCCCCGCTGCCTCCCCCACCTGTCCTCGAACCGTCAGCTGATCCCTCCCTCTCGGTCAGCCAGGGTCGTTCTCTCCAGCCTGCTCCCCAGGTAAGAGTGACTGTTGAAATTGTGACTTTTGGTTAGCGCTTGCCTCAGCGGTAGTTGGCGAATTGTCAAAGTCAGCTTCATGTAATAACTACACCCATTTTTGGTTGTTTTATGTGAATAATGATTATCTACGGTTTGATATGGATTCTCCAGTTGCACTTGTTTAGTTAATTGCCTTTTAATTTACTAGCTGTGTGTTTCAGTACTAAATATGAAATGATGTAGTGTGAAGGCTGTACTGGTAATGGTTCCTTATTAAGTAAATGTGCATGCTTTCTCTGTGGGTAAAAAAGCAATTGGCTTTTAATGGGTTCTCCAAACAATTTTGTGATTCTCTCTAAAAAACAAATTTCCCCGTTTCACAAAAATCTTCAGCCCCACTGTTTGTAGGACAGTGACTGCCACAGATCTAAATTATTATGGAGGTGAAATTGAGAATATTAAGGAGGTGGTCATGCTAGGTAGCTGAAATGTGAATTTGTGCTTTTTATAAGGTGGTTTTGCGAATGCTCAGAGAACGAACATATTTATTGACTGATTTTCTCTGTAATGTTGAATAGACAAAAAGAAAGTGGTCTTGTACACAGAATTCCTTGTAAATCTTTGTGACCCTCTGCATAAGCTGTCTTTACTTTTCATTGGAAATAAAAAAGAACTCCTTGTCTCTTTGTCCATCTCTGTGAACTTCTGCTTCCTTTATTATACATATGGAAGGCAAACAGTAACCAGTGCATCAACTCAGTTGTCCTAATGTTGTCCCCTGTGATGTTCACAGATGAGTAAAGCAGTGGAGCTGGAAGAGAGAGCACCCCCTGGTGGTGGGAATCAGGACAGGCTGCTTCAGCAGGTTCAGCCAAGCCAGGGAGAAGAGATAGGTCCAGGGAGTAGAGGTGAATTTAGAAGTGGTGGAGAGGTGCATTGGAATCTGTAACTTAATCCAGCCTTACTAATTTCAGCCGTTACCTTGTGAATTAACTCTTGTGTTCCTGAACTCTGCGTTCCCTAGATGTGTGTGGCTTTTGTCGAAAGCCAGTGGCTCTCGCCGAGCCTGCAATTGAAGCCCTGAACAGGACATATCACGCTAACTGCTTCCAGTGCAGACAGTGCCAGACCGCTTTGGCTGGGCAGATGTATTACAACAAGGCTGGGATCCCGCTCTGTGAGGACTGCTATCTGGTACGTGCAGCAGTATTAACACCAGTGTCAGCTCAGGACAGACACGGTGTTACATTTAATATATTTGCTGCTTACTGTATTTAGAAATACAAATGTATTAATAATAGCTGCATATTTTTCGAGTGCATCAATTCTATATCATTCCATATTTGAGTATTGTGCTAATTTAGTGTTTTTATTCAATGCTGTTCCATTTGGCCTTTCCCGCAGGCTAGTCTGGAGCAGTGCTGGGCATGTGGAGAGGTAATCAAGGACCATGTGATCCGAGCACTAGGACGAGCTTACCATCCTCCCTGTTTCATTTGCACAACGTGCAGCCGGCCAATCGGGGAAGAGAAATTTTCTCAGGGGGAGGTTGGAGAAGTGTACTGTCTTCCCGACTACTACAGGTAGATAAACGTGTGCACATGCAGTCCCTCTCTGCAGGCTTGTTCCTGCTTCTCAGCTTTTAGTCTTGCACTCCATCTTTTCCCACTAAGATTTTTTATTTTTGGGTAGGTTCAAGAAAAACAGGACCACATACTTTAGTGCCACACGCAATAGTTCAAATGTTAATAAAATTTTTTTTCAAATAATGGAGAAACATTTAGCAGTGATGTTACAAACACACCCACACACAATTGCAGGTGACTGTTATTGTCTTCAACTTAATTAATTAATGTCTTTATTATGGACACATAGCCAGTCCAGAACCATGGCTGAACATAAATGGCGTTTGCCTGTGTGTTCTGTGCCTCTGATGACTCATGGTGTTCTCTCTGTGCATGGGTGCTGAAGGAAATACGCTCCCCAGTGCAATGTTTGCCAGCAGCTGATTGTCCCGGGAGAGGATGGCAGGGACAGCTTTACTGTGGAGTGCCTGGGCCGCTCTTTCCACGAGGACTGCTATCGCTGTGAGGTACGCATCTGAGGTGCCCACGTGCGTTGAATGTGACAGTGCGTGGTGGAATAAACAGTGAAGTAAAAACTGTGAGAGTACATCCTCCTCGTGAAAGTACGACGGCAAAACACGTCCGAAACTATTGTCCGGCAACGATTGTATTTTCCAGAATGTCCGTGTCTCTTTCGCATTGAAGAACAACTGAGTTTCTGCATTACCACAGTATCTCCCTCCCCCTCCCCCCTCCCCCCCCTTTCTAATTCATACAGGTCTGCAGCATCTTGCTGTCAACTGAGCCAAATGAGCAAGGCTGCTATCCTCTGGATGGGCAGATTCTCTGCAAGCCGTGCCACTTGACTCTTGTCCAGGAAGGCCACCGCTGAGGCTCCTTAAAGGGAGGGAGCCCCAAACTGCAGCTGAGGGACAGGCCCGGAGAGCAGGGTGTGGACAGTGCCAGCGAAAATACAACTCCCTCGACCGCTGAGCTTTGCGCTTTTTGTATTTCTCAGTATGATATCTGAGCATAAAATGGGACCACTGAATGTCTTCATATTTTAGTATTCATAAAAAGGATTGCTGTCCCCATCATTAAAAAAAATTGTATAAGTGATATATGTAGCAATGTGTATGTTTGTCTTTGATTTCTGATATCTTTCCCACTTTTACTTGATAAATGTTCATGTATTGTGCACTCTTTTTCAATATGCACCAGGAATTTCAATGCACCAAAGATATTTATTCATTAAGTTTTCAAGTATTTTGTTATTTCATGTATGTTTTGTTTTTTATATCATACACTATATACTTAGATCACCATTATACCATTTACAAAAAAATAACTGAAAAAAATAAACTAATATATTGAATCTACTTCATTTGATGGGTTGTGTGATTTGGTGGTTCCTTGTTCACTTTTCGACTCCCTCTAATATTCCCTACGCTTGGGCGTCCCCCTTCCATTTTTTTTATCAGGTCTCTAGATCAAGCTTCAGTGTAGTCCACCTTGCCTCCAGGCCATTTTCCCCGGCCTGTGGCTTCTCATATTTTCTGAACTGTTCCACTGCAGGCACTGCATGTTTTCACTTTCATGTTTCCCTCCTGAATGTTGCGTTTTCTTGTGGACAATGCCTCCTACATCTCATCCTGCTCTTGTAAACCCGTTCAGATCTCATGTCTTATTTTGTCGTATCCTGGCGGAAAACCGTTCCCCTGATTTGCTGTATGTCTGGCTAGTGTTCTTCTTTCCCTCACTTTCACCATGATCTCTTCAGTGACAATACTGGAATACATTTTTGTATGTCCACAATTGTGCATGCACACTTGGTGGACCATGGGCAAAATGACAATTTTTCATTTGCATATGTGTTATGTGGCCAGCTGTGTTGATACAAGTCTTTGTCCAAACAAACAGGCACACCTATCCAGCTGTTCATTGAGAGCAAATTTATACTTACTGAGCATTTAAAATATGTACAATTTACTTTGATTGAAATTTTAAATGTAGACTAAGGTAGACTAAGATATTTGTGTTTCATTATTAACACCGTTTCAAAATTTGTTGTACACAGCATCTCATTCTCCTTATGATTACTATTACTTAACTTGAGGTAAAACCTATGCTATCTGTCTTTCTTCATGACAAAAGTATTTTCCTTTCCACCCACCCACAAAAAAGAAAAAGAAAAACATTGTTCCTGCTCACTGCAGTGTTGCTTATTGTTAGAGAAGTTACAGGCTAGACCTTGTTCCACCAGGGGGCAGTCTACACATATTGACTTTATAAATAACACCTCCCCTGAAGCAATTTTGAAACTCCATACACTATATTGCTCACTTATACTGCACTATACTATGTTGTTCATAATACTGTGTTAATGATTTTTGATTCAATAAGTCAACTGAAAATGTACTTATATTTTACATTGATGACCTGGGGAATCAATGGGCCTCATTCATGAAACATGCACGATCACATTTGATTGTGTAAGAATGTTTCAAAGAACATTCTGGCATTCATCATTTTTTTTCTTATCTGTATTTGTTCATGGCTGTTTCCTTATGCAAATTACACGAACAGAATTGCGCATAAAATTTATGAAAAGCCAGCATTTATCATCTCATACACCTGGGATATGCACAAAAACAAAGGTCAGCACGTGTCATCAATCTCATATTCGTAGGAACATTTTTAAGACCAAAAGTAAGAATAATTTAAGAAACGTTTTGAGAATGAAGCCCAATGTGTGCACAAGAGATTGTGTAGCCAATTTTAGTTACATAACAGTTGGTGAGTGGATGACAATAGGACAGCCAATTAAATAATTTGACTTGGACTATTGGTTTACACCCATACTTTTTCATAAATGCAAACAAATATTTTGTGAGTCAGCACCTGAGTTAATTGTATCATCCCAAGGACAGAACCTACTAAAGAGCAATGCCCCATCATTGCACTGAATTGATTGAATTTGGAGGGAAAGCTAACCCCCTGCTGAGCCAACAGGTGTACACTTAAAAGGCTAAGCATCAGAAATAATTTCAGAAAGAACACACCAAGAGGTTAAGACTTATTAAAATTTAAAGCGTGTTTGACAAGATGCAGACCTCATCGTCCATCATTCTCTTTAGAAACAGACTGTTGTGCTTTTGTGTGCAATGATTTCCTCAGGGGATCTATCCAATTAACCAAGCTTACCCTCAGATGATTATGACAAGACCACTACAATGTGTTAGGACTGATATTATTAGGTAATGTCAAAACTCTGATTACAAATTACAGCCACAATCTTTAGCCATATTTGAGCTGAAAACCATGGTGCAATCATACTTCTATATTTACAGTTACAAATGTGGAGCAAGAGGTCTGTAGTCTTGCTCACATTTCATTTTCTAAATTTCAAAGCTAAGCCAGGCCCACAAAATACACTGAACAAAAATATAAATGCAACACTTAATTTCGAAGATTTGAGTTCAAAGGTAAAACTTCAGCCAACTGAAATAGATTCATTAAGCTACTGATTTCATATGATTGGGGATACAGATATGCATTTGTTAGTCACAGATTCCCCAAAAAAGAAGATCGCATGAAATGAACAGAAAACTGATCAGTATCTTGTGTGACCACCATTTGCCTCATGCAACACAACATATCTCCTTCGCATTGAATTGATCAAATTGTTGATTGTGGCCTGTGGAATATTGTCCCACTCCTCTTCAATAGCTGTACAAAGTTGTTGGATATTGGTGGAAACTGGAATACGCTGTTGTATGCGCTGGTCCAGAGCATCCCAGACAGGCTCAATGGGTGACATACCCGGTGATTGTGCAGGCCATGGAAGAACTGGGACATTTTCAGCTTTGAGGAATTGTGTACAGACCCTTGCAACATGGAGCTGTGCGTTGTCTTGCTGAAACATGAGGTGATGGCGGTGGATGAATGGCACAGCAATGGGCCTCAGGATCTCATCACGATATCTCTGTGCATTCAATTTGCCATGGATAAAATGCACTTGAGTTCCCTGCCCATAGGATTCCTGCCCATACCAGCACCCCACCACCACCATGGGCTACTCTATTCACAACACTGACATCAACAAACCACTCACCCACCCGAACTGCAGACAAATCAAGACCCCGATGAGGATGCCGAGCACGCAGGCGAGCTTCCCCAAGGCGATTTCTGACAGTTTGTGCAGAATTTCTACGGTTGTGTAAACCAACTGTTTCATCTGGCCTCGGACGATCCCGCAGGTGAAGAAGTTGGATGTGGCGATCCTGGGCTGGTGTGGTTTCTTGCGGTCTGCAGTTGTGAGGCCTGTTGGACGAACTTCCAAAATCTCCTAAATTATGCTGGAGGCGGCTTATGGTGAAGAAATTAACACCCATTACTCCGGCAACAGCTCTACAGGACATTCCTGCAGTCAGCATGCCAATTGCATGATCTCTTAACTCTTGAGGCATCTACCATGATGTTGAACAACAAAAGACATTTTAGGGTGGCCTTTTATTGACACCATCATAAGGAACACCCGTGTAGTGATCATGGCTTTGAATCAGCATCTTGATATGCCACACCTGTGCAAGAGATGGATTATCTTGACAAAGGAGAAATGCTAACAGTGATTTAAACAAATTTGTGGGCAAATTTTGAGAGAAATAAGACCATTGTGCACATAAAACAAATCTCTGAGGTATTATTTAAACGCATTACAAACGGCTGCAAAACTAAAAGTTTTGCATTTATATTTTTGGTCAGTGTAAATTATATGGGTACTGAACATAAACATAAATGTACAAAAAGTGCCCTATAAGTAGCCTACATAAAATTGCACCCAAAGCCATGGGTTTAATGACGAATTTATACTTTTTTGCACCAGTGAAAACAAGAGGACGACTTAATTTGGCAGGAACCACATAAAATTAATACTATGAAAGCCCAAGACACTTGACTTACTTCATTAATAAAAGTGGATTCCAGATATAATGAAAACGAAATTAAAGTAGCCCACTGGTAACTGACGTAGTAGGACCACGACTGTATCCTTGGTTTCCCGAATCACGACTAACCTAGAATTGATGGTGTAAACCAGAGGTGTAAACTGCCTACACTCTACGCACAGGACATTTCAGGCTGGCTTAACCAAAATGGCGGATACTCGCCCGCACGAAATGGCGTCGGGCTAACATACTTTTTAAACCAAGACGAGTTTTAAATGATTAGACAAACACGGAAATACCGCGGCCCTCCAACATCCAACCTCGTTATTTTTGTTTATGTCACCACGTTCTGTGGGAATATAAAATGTTTAGCTACGTTAACTAGCAAAATTATCAAATGTTATCGCTAGCATAGCTAGTGCTGTTAGTTATCACCAATGTTTGCCGTTTTTCAGAAGGTGAACGTTACGTGCCAGCTAGCGTTAGCCAGCTAACTGCCAAGCGGAGATTCTCCGCTAACTAGGTGCACGTTTACATAGCTAATAACTGACTGAGCTTCTAGAATCGTTACTGGATTTACGTTGATTGAACATTCTACCTTAAAAAAAATTAATCGCACTTGCTAATCCTCTCACAGCAACCCAATGACTAACTTTAGCGAAGCTGTAAGGATTATATTACATTACATTTATTTGGCAGACGCTTTTATCCAAAGCTACGTACAAAAAGTGCATTTCACGGTCATAGACAATTACTAAACACAGCTTCGATAGGGTACAATACTTATTTTGTACAGCTATTTCTAGCCAAGAACACAGTTTAGTTCACACAGTGAACACTATTCAGGCCTAACCTTACATTACATTTATTTGGCAGACGCTTTTATCCAAAGCGACGTACAAAAGTGCATTTCATTGTCATAGACAACTGCTAAACACAGGTTCAGTAAGATACAATACTTATTTTGTACAGCTAACGTTTAAATCCAGGAGATCCCACTCCCCGTGCTGAACACTGAAATAACAGCCATAATACATTCCTCAGAGGTAAAACGGTTTTAAATGTAGCCAATTTGTCCAAACGAATGCCGGGTTTGTTTGTTGTTACAAATCCTTAATGTTTATTTGTGGAAGAAAAACGACAAAAAAACATTTTCTGTTTTAATCCTGCTTTGATTTTGTTTGATGACCGTAGTTTAACAAACTGACTTTTAAGCCATGAGCCACAGGACAATTTCGTCACCACCACTGTACCCGGACCAGACCCGGACCTTCAAAAAAACAAAACAGAACGCATGCGTACGAACCAGCTGTCAACTCTGTTTTGCCGCAGCGAGCTGCCTAATTTTGCCTGCAGAGTGCAGACAGAGGGATACTTTGATAGTGCTGATCAACCACAGCAGCTGAAGCAGTCAAACTTTGACTTGGAGTAAAACGTTAGTATTCTGTCTCTAGTGTCCCTAGCTTTTATGCGTGGGCAGTAACTTGAATTATTATACACATAATGATAATTTGGATTGAGTTTGTCCATGTATTGTTTGTTTACAGTTCACATGCAAATGACCAAAATTTAATCAGTTGAATCCAGTCTCAGCCACATGCATTACATTAGAGCTAACTAGAGAAATACGGTTGAAAGATGAATTTTAGTTAGCTTGTCACAGACTACTTTTGGAAGTAGTCTGTGACAAGGACAGTAAAATTGTTGTATCTACATGAAAGTAAAGTTGGAAGGTTATTAGGCTATATAAAATTCTAATGAGCAAGTTTGTGTAGGCTACATATTTAACTACCTAGCCATGACTTATGTTTTTCTAGCAAGAACAAACTAAGTTGCAGATAAAGCCATGGTTGTATATGCTCCCCAATTGTGCCTTCTGGCTTCATGAAAAGTTTATTCTCCCAAGCAAATGGTTTTTGATTGGTGCACACAAATCATACCAATTTATTCAACAGTTAACCTATCCACTTCGACCCCACTATCTGTATTCTTACTGTCTTTGAGCATCTTTGCAGCTTTAAAAAAAACAAACAAACAAACAAACAAACAAAAAAAAAACTCTAAAGCATCCCAAATAAATGTCCTATTTTGCAAAAGGCTGATCTTTTCAATAAATAAACATAAATAACATGTTTGTGTTTTTTCTTTTTTGTTTCTGGAGGGGCATTACAAAAAAAAAAATCACTGAACAGTGAACAATGCCTATAGTCGGCTATGCTGAAGCAGCCTATGCATGCTGTCAAGAATATAATTTTTTCTGTGAGTAGAATTGAAACTTTTTTATTTAGCAAAATAAATGCCACTTAATTAAATAAATATTTGTGTTTTAGTTTCATTTTACGCAATCTGTGTATTTTATCAACTACTTCCAAGTTATGAAAAAATAAGGTTCTCATGCAGATACTGTATAATAATTATATCACAGAATATGGCCATTTTCAAAGAAGCCAGTAATTTGCAGTATTTGAGTTGGATAACAGCAATAATTTTGTATTTTTAAAAATGATATATATATATATTTTTTTTTTTAAACAATTGGCAGTATTTACATTGCGCAATAATACAGGCTATTTCACAACTTCACCCATCCCCCAAACCTTTTCACTTTGCAAGTATTCTTTACGCTTGCGCACTGTGTGAGACTCAAAAGAAAAAATAACAACTGAAAAGAGCGCATGCGAAGTTCCAAACGTGCACGTCAGGAGCAGCAGGCCGTCAATCATCGCATGGTGTCGTGGACGCGCGAGTCACGCGAATGCCAGAGCGCGGTTCTGTCGACAGAGCGCGCTAGTAGTTAGTAGAGAACGCCTGCGCGAGAGCTAATGGCTGAATTGGACAGCAGCAACGTTCAGTTTTCAGCGCGGACATACTCAACCGATTAGGAGTACATCGTTATAAAACATTATCTGTATGAACGGGGGACACAAAGGCACAGTATGGTCCGGGAAACCAGACATCTATGGGTTGGGAATTTACCCGAAAATGTACGAGAGGAAAAAATTGTCGAACATTTCAAACGGTGAGTTACATAAAGGGAGAAAGTCGGGGTTGTAGGCTACGATGTTTGCTATGGGTCATAGAATCCCACACTGCTCGCTTGCCCCGCCGTGGGAAAACTAGCTAGCTACCTAGCTAGCAATATGATTAGCTCGCAAGCAGGATAACTCGGTGTGTAGATGGTTAAAGTGCATTTTGGATTTACAATATTTAATGCCAAAAGTTAATCAACGTTAGCCAGCTACCATTAGTATCGTGCTAGCTAACTAATTCACTGGCTTGCTAGTTAAATATACGAAGTGGCTAACTTGCTAATTTGTAACACAGTAGTAACACACTGTTTTATGAGATGTAGGCTATTGGATACATAATTGCTTGGTTGTTGTTAGTTGCACCTCGGTAGCTACGGTACATATGAAAGCGAGGGGGCATAAAGTCTGAATGAAGCAGGGAAACGATACAACCAGCTCGCGACCTGGAGCAGTCATTCCATGTGCAGCTATCATTAAAGTGTCTTAGCCTAACGTTAGTTAGTTAGCTAACACGTTAGCGTACCATCAATCCGGTTGATTCCAATATGCTAAGCCAGCTAGTAGTATATGCTTCCGTGACATTAAAGCTGCCTGTACTCTAACTACGTATGTCTTGGTATATCGCTTCAATTAACCAACGTTAGCCAGTTAAACAACGTAGCTATCTAAAAAAGAGTCATGTAACTTACATTACACTTAATATTTTCACGGGTGACATTTAACTATCAAGTTAGGTTCCAGTAGCTAGTCGCACTGGCTTGCCAATTAGATAGTGTCCAGTCTAACTAGTAGTTACTGTCTGAAATGCAGCGAGATGCTAGGGTTTTGTTTATGTGCTGAAGCCGTTTTGACAGCATTAATATGACTAACGATACAATTATATGTAATGCAAAACAGTCGCCAGCATTAGATTTAATTATTTTGAAATAATTTGTTCAATAAGCCCGCTTTCTGTTCACAGCAGACGTGCTCATTTAGGTAACATACGACTATTTGTGTTCTGGTAACTTTAGGAGCCAAGTTTGTGTGTAATTTAGCTTTTCCAGCGGGGTATTTATCTAACTGCAGTTTTCTTGTACGCGAGCATTTTGCCTTCTTTTTGATGAACCATATTCATGATTTCTCGATCACAGATGGAATCCAGTTAAATTAGGGAGCAACTGGACTTGGACAGCTAAAGAGATCTGGCGCAAAGTAATTGTAGTCTTAGTAGAAGGTAGCTCTGTAGGGAAAAGCCGACGTTAACGTAAGAAGATAACATCTACAGATAATTTAAGATACTATTGTTTATTCGGTTACATACATTTGGCAACCTAACAGTTTCGACTATTTGTGGTCTTTGGTGTTTGCATTTGTACAAACCATTGTTAAAAGATATAATAACATTTTGTTGTAATGTCCAAGAATGTAGAAATGTTGTAGCTTATATTTGGGATGCAAGATTCATTGAAGGGGAGATATTTTTTAAAGGCTAAGAATGACAGCTGCTGGCATAATTGTCCTTGTGGTTGAATACCAACTTTAAAGGTGGAACTGTTCTGCTTGGCCAGCTATAGTGACGGTTAAAATCATTGCAAATAATCTCTTCGGTCGAACAAAATAAAATCGTGGAGATTGCGTTTTGAATGGTTTGCTGTGAATTCAGACTTTTTTAAGTTAAACGATGTGAACATAATTGTTTCTTGTATCCCGTGTATAGTTTTAGGTTTTGATGGATATTGACTAAGCTCTAAAACGTTCAGATATTCACCAGTTAACCCCTTGCGTCTGCTATCAGAGGACATCGGTTACAGCGATGTTGTATCCTTGGCTGTCTTTTCCCTGTCACATTCCTGTTCCATCGACCATAGGTTTGTTTTCCGTAGATGGCCGTTGTGTCCTCTTACTCGCCACAATACATTGTGGCAACAATGTAACGATAAAACCGAAAATGATATTGTGTAGGCTAGCACGTAGAAAATCTTTTCTTTTTGTGGCGCGCAGTCTGACATGATATATTTTTTTGGATACAGAGTTGCGATTACGCTAACGATATTGCTCGTGCTCTTAAACGAAGGGTAAAATAATTACCACTTTTGTACATGTTTGCTTAAACGTGTAACAGTGAAGCAATTTGTTTTCCTCACAGGTTACAGTGAAGCCAGCATTATCCGTTCGTGGCGATTAGTAAGGACGCATTTGAATTTAGTTTAGTTCTCTGTCGGTCCACATAACCTTTACGATACTGTCCTATTTGTCAGCGCAATCAACTGTTACGACAATGCTAGTGCAGTTAATCATTGTTGATACGAAATTTTTGAAATGGCTGTGTGGAATTATTGTGTGCTATACCTCGGCGAATTGCTGGTTATTTGGCCGTGGCCGTGGGAAACGATTGGGTGGGTGCATTACATGCTCATGGTTTATGAAAAAGGAGAGCAGAGAATGCATGGAAGTGTAGTTACATGCGCATACGGCCACGATACCACTCAACTCAGAGAATATATCCAATGTTTATCGCAAGGGAATCGTTGTTTATGTTCTAGAGTGGGCGGGGGGTAGTCGAAGATAGTGTCAAGAGATTGTGGGGGTGGGGGGTAACGAGAGTGTATGCCGTGTGAATGCGTTTGTAAAATGGCGTCGAGGGTGACGTGTGGGAAACGACTAGGATCAGTTTTCTAATATTCGTTTGCAGTTGAGTTCCACTTTTTAACGAGACATCCATTTCCCCAGATCAGCCATATCGATTCCCAACTCTTTCAAAAAAAATTGAGTGTAATCTAAGCCGCCATTAGTGCACAATTTACAAGCATTGGCACTGCCAAAAAACCATTACTGCAGAGACGTTTTCCTTTGGAGTCAGAAAGGAGTAGCCTTTAAAAACAGTATTATGACATTTCAGTTTTATATTTGATATTTACAATGTTGGGTAAAACTGATTCTGGACCTTTGTGTTTTGACAATACGCTAATCTATTGTCAGCACAGTACACAAGTGTATATATGTAAATACTTGGTAAAAGTGGTGCTGTTATGCAAAAATGAACTAACACACAACACTGAAATAACCAGTATACTAGTTTGCTCCACCCTACATTGCATCACAGTTTCTTTTAAATGAATGGCTTCCAGCAAGTGTTGTTATTTGGGGCATTTGAGGGCAATTAGCCTAAGAAAAAACAGTAGCACTGCACTGCAAATACCAAACTGATGATTGAGTATGGTACAAAACATAGTTCTCATTTAAATTAAACGTTAAATTTAGGTTAGCCCCTGTAACAAAAAAAGAAACTGAAATCCTGTGTTAAGATCTGAAAACATACCTTAGGTAGGCTATAGCCTTGTATCAGCATGGAAAAACAATCATGAATGATTCTTGTGAAATGTTTCTAGTTGTCCAAAACACTTTTACAAATAATAAAAAAATCCCAAATAAAAGATGTTATATTAAAGGTTTTAAAGCACTTGTGGAAATAGCCATTTTAGTACTGTGTAAGTAAGTCCAATTTTGATAAAGGTCGAGTAGGGAGGGAAGGGAGATTTTGGAGGGATGAGGGAACGGTTTATTGAAGCAGCGGAACAGAGAAGCCGATGCCCTTTGTAGACAGCAGACATTTTCTTTCTCTGCTGGACAGAATCGATGAGGCAAAAATCAATGACAACGGTACTGCTTACATTATTCATCCCCTCATTATTCATCGGCCCCGTCCAGTTTGACTGAGATGGGCTGCCTACGAAACAATTCGGGTTTTAAGCACCTTTTTATGCTTTCATTTGTCCTTATGGCCATCTTGATTTGTGCTTCTGAAGTTTACCTGCTGCTCTCGTTAGTATTACTGTGGCAGTTTCGGTTTTAAGGAGAATATTCCCTTTAAGTTTCATCCTTCACGTTATGCTCTTTTTCTGGACGTGTTTTTTCCGCTGTTCCAGTCTTGTTTCGCATTGCCACAGTCACTGGTTAAAGCAATGCTTGAGAGTGGTTCAGTTTTCCCCCCTCCTAATTGCCCCAGCTGTAACGGAGGTTGGATACCTCATAAACAATAACCGTTTTGTTGTTGGTGATGTATTTAGTTAAACGTGTCTTTGGGTTTTATTTAAGCCAATTTCTTTAGATATTAGAAGTGTAAGGAAACAAATATGCTTGAAGTTAATTTCTGTTGATATAATTTCAGCTTTGGCTTTATTGATTTTTTTACCTGGTGGCCCCATCACTTCTTTAACCATTTCTCATCTTCCATCTTCCTTCCTCCATTCTGCATCCCTCCCCTCCTCCCTCTGTGACCCACCCTTCTGTTCCTGGTCTCCCCCCCCCCCCCCAATCCCTCCCTAGGTATGGACGGGTGGAGAGTGTCAAAATCCTTCCGAAACGTGGGTCAGAGGGCGGAGTCGCGGCCTTCGTGGATTTCGTGGACATTAAGAGCGCCCAGAAGGCCCACAACTCCATCAACAAAATGGGGGACAGAGACCTGCGCACCGATTACAATGAGCCGGGCACGATCCCCAGCGCCGCGCGGGGCCTGGACGATAGCCTTTCCTTAGGCAATCGCGGGCGGGATGTTTCGGGGTTCACAAGGGGGCCGGGGGGGCCTGTGTATGGGCCCCCCACGTCCCTCCACAGCAGAGAGGGACGCTATGAACGCAGACTAGACGGGTAAGTGGACAAGGTTTCTCTGAAGGGCAGAGGGACTCTTGTTTCTTATTAAAACCTTTTTTTCTTTTCCGAATGAGATTATTTTATGGTTGGGTGGTTAAAAAGAAAGAAAGAAAGAAAGAAATAAAGAAAGAAAGAAAAAAAGCGATTCCAGGAAGTTTCAGACGTAGAACATAATCTAGGGATCCCTTCAACGTCCCCAAAGCTTCGACATCACTCATGGAATTATAAATGAATTTATGCGTTTATTCTTCTAGAAGCAAGTATGTCTGTAGCCTATTTATGTATTGTTGGGGATTCACAGTGTGAGCCTTATCCTGTTTGAGAGTTGGATATCACATTTTCGGAGAATCCGTGGCAAGACTTGGATATCGTAAGTTTCCAGGGGATTTGGATGCGGGAGAGATTCCTGTTCCAGCTGCCTTGCCCGGGATTGCTCCTGTCTGGAAGTACAGAACCGAACGTGGTGGATTAATGTCTTTCACTTTTATTTTTTTTATTGAAATTACAGGAAAAAAGCCAAATTAACTAAAGTAATCGTTTTTAAGAAACAAAAGTAATTAGAAATCGGAGAACAAATTACGGGTCTTTATGATTCTGTTTCTCACTTACTTGTGGTGTTGCTTATGACTTGCTCATTCATCGTGGTGTGGACCCTTGTGGATAATATTCCCAGGATATTTACCCCGTTGTTGGATTTCCATTGGCCAAACTCCAGGATATTCAAATATTTGCAAGTGGTGGTGTGTTTTTTTTTCTTTTTCTTTTGAGTTTCTCTTTGGGATTATATATTGGGGCTCTACTATTAAATTTTGGGGAGACCTCTGCTCATTGATCAACTGTGCAGAGAAAATAGCATTGGTGAGCAAAATTACAGTTTGACTTTTTTTCAAAATTTGTTGTGGATTTTTACATTTTTTACATTTTGGAACTCAATGGACATACTTAACTGTGGCGTTCATGGGCACCAGAAGAAGATGGAGGACCATACAGCGCAATACCAAAATTCCATGGAAATATGATGTTTTTGTGGTTGGGCTGAAGACGGAGGAAGAGACACTTAACCCCAAACTGGAATTATGGCTTCCCCCTGTTGGATTACTGACCTCCCCCACCCTTTCCGGATCTAGTGCTATACCACACTGGTGTCATGGATGCCACTGTAGTTAGGAGTAGAATTTCACACCGTCTGTCCGTGAGACGTAACTGAACTCAACCTGTCTACCTCACAAGCTGCCGCAACCTGCCAAAGTGGATGTTTTGGCATCTCTACCAAAGAAGCTGGGATTAATGAAGTATGAGCCATTTCTTGGGGATTTGTAATGTACCGAGACAAATTGCACTCACTACCTGCTGAGAGATAGTCTGGGATTATTTTAACAGCTAGAGCTCTGAATGCAGCCGCACCGTTCACCCGTGTCACTGCCAGTCTGTGGATTGTGGGGAATGAAGTTCTTGTGGATTGTGGGGAAGGAAAGAAGTTCTCATAGTGGATAAACTGAGTTGGTGTGGTTTTGCGTAATCTACATTGAAAATGGAGAACTCTGGACTGGGGGAGAAGAAGAGGGATGTGGAGGACTTTTGGGGGGGGGGGGGGGGTGGGGGGTGGGGAAATACTGCGGAAGATGCCAGGGATTTTGACTGATACTTGGATACTGTGGCAGGCTTGTGAAATTGCATTCAGCTCTATAGGGAAGCCAGACCATAATTCACATTCTAGGACTGTAGGCACCAGTTTGGATTAATTCTTATTTTTTATCCCCCTGACTTTCATGTGCTTTTCAAAAGTCTGCTTATGCTTGTTTATTATTATTAATTAAAAGCACATTTCCAAGCAACGTGGTGAAACCAATTGCCGAACTATAGATTCATATGATTAAAAAAAAAAAGAAAAGTTTTTCCTCTTTTGCGCTTGTACAAAACTTGGGACCCAAGGATTTTGAGTTTGGATTACACGCAAGCCCCTCCCTTCTGGGTTTCCAGGATTAACGCACCGAGAACAGCTGAAACGTTTTGATTGGGCTCCATTTTTACACCCATTCGAATTTTTTTCAACCAGTTTTGTTTTTTGGCTCACAAAATTCTGTCTCCCTAGATTGTATTTGGGATTGTAGGTCGCGTTACCGCTGTCTGAAAAGGTTGGTATGTTCTGC
Organism: Anguilla anguilla; assembly: GCF_013347855.1. NCBI lineage: Eukaryota > Metazoa > Chordata > Actinopteri > Anguilliformes > Anguillidae > Anguilla > Anguilla anguilla. Next base: position 32,539,224 of record NC_049213.1, on the reverse strand, counting down.
CCTATGTATTTTAGCACTTCTTTCTAACCCTGAGTCGAACCCTTGTCTCTCTCCCTGTTTCCCACTAACTGCAGTAGCTTGTAGAAAAAGATACTCCTGCATTAGCCTGTAGGACTTTGCAGACTGCAAATTGCTTGTCTTTTTCAAGTAGTTTCTCTATCTGTCTCTCTTTCTCTTTCTCATTGTGTGTGTGTGTGTCTGCCTGTCTGTCTGGGTCCATGTTTCTCTGCTCTTTATTGAATTGGTCAGTACCTGAACACACCTGTGAGGCAGCAGAATGTTTCCCCTCTGGTAGATAAATAAGCTGAAGTGAGATCTTATTTGATGGAAAGCAAAAAAAAAAAATTCAGAGAGTGGTTGAGCTGAAGTTAGAGGAACACTGAGCTGATGAATAGTGTGCAGGGCTACTGTGAGTCTGTGAATGGGCGGCAGTGTAGTATAAGTGGTAAGGGTAAGGTCTTGTAACTGAAAGGTTGAGGGTTCGATTCCCGGGGAGGACACTGCTGTTGTACCCTGCTGTTGTACCCTTAAATTGAGCACGGTACTTAACCTGCACTGCTTCAGCATATATCCAGCTGAAGTTATGTAAAGTTTTGTAAGTCGCTCTGGATAGGAGCGTCTGCCGAACGCCTGTAATGTAAATGTAATGAGCCCCATCTTACCCTGTGCGTTTCTGCACCATGGGGCTTTCCTAGTGCAGTGACACATCGTGGCTTTTCAGCACAACCCTGTTTCTCTTTACTGCCCTAGTGATGAATGCCACGCCCAGTCAAAATGCAATTTTCATTTTTCCAAATCAGTTGCATAATGGCAGCAATGACACACGCAAGGTATGTGTGTTAACACAAACACCTCTGCTTCTGGAAAAGCCGGAAGCTGTTTCGTTTACAAATTGACTATTATTTTTACTTTGTTTCAAATTGGCGGTTGCCTGTGTCTAGGGTGACTTGGAGCTTGTGTTTCTCTATTTGTACAGCTGCATGTCTAGTGAAGAAAAATCAGGTGCAGTGCTTCACTTGAATGTGGGAAAGGCAATCCTCCTGTTTAGACTTTCATGTCATAAATCTGTACATCAGTAGGATATGTACCCTTTTTTTAAAGACCTTGGATCTTGTGAATTGAACCTACTCCCCCCTTTTATTTTGTTGCATGTTGTGCTACGGTTGATCAAAGCTCGTAGGTTAAGATAGACTGTATTAGGCAAAATATTGTTTGTGTCAGAGGGGAAATATTAAGCTCACTCATTGTTTACCAATGAAAAGCTGTACATTATTTTAGTCACTTCACTCACTTCATTTTGTCTCTCCTTTCTTTCTCTGTGTAAGTGTGACTGAGTTGGGTGGGGTAGGCACTAATGATCAACATGTTCAGATTCAACGTGCGATTCAAGGTTTTAAAAACTAACCAAGCACAGTCCAGTGTTTTTAACTTTTTAAAATTAAGTTGATTTATGCAAAAGGATCCTACATTTTGCACCACTGCTCTCTGGCAGAATTAATGTTCAGGGAAGGCGGATAATATTTGCACGACCCAATTCCATGGAATAATATGTAGTTAAATAGATGAATTTGATTACAGTGTGGAGATGTCAGTTTTCAGACTGATAATTGAGAACTGTCCCTGGGATCTGGTGAAGATTAGTCTGGGATGAGAGAACATACACGCGTATGTTAAGGCTAGTTGGTCGTGTGTGAGGACGTGGTAATGCACGCTACCACGGCACTGTTCAGCTTTATGGAGCTGTTACTAGCAAAAAGCCACGTTTCTAGGAAAATGCAGAATCTTTTAAATAGCGTGGAGAGGGAAGCACTTCAGCCAGGGGCCAAAGGTCATGCATTTTTGCACAAACACCTTCATATGCAGACGAAGCGCCCTTTCTTCCGTTTCAGTATTCTGAAAGGAATTACTATTTCTTTTTTGTGAATGGATTTTGAGGCACACATGAGTCAGCTGTCATTTTGCAGGCTGGCTTCTCCACCTGTTTATAATAATAATAAAAATGAACTTTATTTGTATAGCACTTTTCAAAAACAAATTTACAAAGTGCTTTACACACTTAAAAAGAAATAAAATAATACAAGACGTAGACGGCAGCTTAGTATGTGAATAAATTAACATGAAAATAGGAGCAGCATGAAAGAGGGCCAAACGGAGGAACAGATACAGATACAGGTGTTTACAGGTGTCTTTGCAGGTGAAGCAAAGTCAGCTTCAGGTTTGGCACTGATGGCTCCGCCTTCAAAGCCAGGAGGTGGGCATTGCCCTTAACCTCCGGTGAGGGTTCGCTTCCTGGACAGCCTGTAGATGTATTTTAGCTGCTGATCAAGACCTTGATTCCGAGAATTTGTTTTAACTGTTAGGACCTGTTTGGAGAACAGAAACCAGAAGTGTGGCCACAGGGCTCCCTGAGGCCTTTCTCATAGGACTTGGCGGATGCTCGATAGCTTATTTGCAAAACGAAAGGACAACTTAAACCTGCATTCTTAATTTGAAATTTTAAAAATCGTTTTAAAGATTTGACAGCACTGCGTTTCACCTTTTTTTAAACATAATTTTTGGACACTGATAAAGACATTGTCCTAAAGAAACCTCCTATCCAAAAGAAAGAAAAAAAGTTTAACGTTTCCAAGATGTTTACGATTTGAACATTTTCTGTTCGACTGTGGCCATCTGTCTTGCTGTTGTTTTGCAGTTCCATTGCGAGTCCGATGCACCAAACTGTTTGCATATCTCTGGAGCGCACGGGCTAGTCGTTTCCTTACCGTATTTGCAAAACAAAAAGGGTTTTTGTCCCCACATTGGACAGCTGCAAAAAATGTTCCCTTTATGAGCTGCAGCGGTCCATCCCATGTTTTGGGGATGCAGCTCAGCGTTTGTTTGCTTATTCAGTGTAAGAGGAATTTATCAATCTGTGGAATATGCACTTTGTCATTGAATTTTTATAACTTTTTATATAAGAAACTGGAATGGTTAAACAATTTTAATATGATGTTATGAGAGAATGGAATATTCCCTGTACAATTTTGAACTGCTATGGTTCTGTGAGGTCCATGCAGATATAAAGGAGTGATACATTTAAAATAAGGACACAGTCTAAATGGCCTTATCTGTTTCTGGTGTTGTGGTACTCTGTGTTTTGGTTTAAACCTTGCTTTTTGAACGATAGTTAACTAAATAAAAACAGTAATTAAGTGATTGTGGAAAACCAAAAATAGTTTGGTGTGTTGGTTTGTTCCGTTTTTAACTACACATTAGTGCAAATGCTTCAGTTAAGCTTTACGTTCTTTTTCAGAAACTTTTTTGACTGACAGGATTGTGCTCTGTGCTGCAGCACTGTCCCTTGCTGGTGTCATTTTTTGATTGCCCATCTTTGTGAAAGGAAGGCATCGTGGCCAGCACTTTCTCAGAGAATGTATCTTCTGAACTTAATGTTTTCCCTGAATAACGTCATATGTTCATTCAAATATTTTAGTGATGTCACATTCATTTAAATTCCTCTTGCACATGAAATGAACTCCCGATTAAGACTGTGTACAGTCAAATGCAAACAGTACTGAAGACATTGATAATTTAGCAGAGGACTGACTGAAAACTAGGCCTACTTCAGCTACAGCTGCTCGATAAGAGAAGCAGCCACAGCTAGCCAGCCAGTGCAGGAGCCTGCTGTTACCCAAGGTAGCTATTATACCCATGTTGCTCTCAGAAATGGTGCTGATTTGTTCTAAATATATATATAATTTAAAAATATAAAAAAATAATTTTTACAATGAAATTATTACAGGATATGCTAACCATAAACTAATACTGTGGGTTTGTGAATATTAGTTTCGATTTCAGAATAGTTTCACCCATAATATGTTGAATATGTCAAATTGACCCTTTCATGACAGCATTAAAAAAATGCCAGTTTCCTCCACTTGCTCCTCCACTATGCATGCATCATTTTTTGTAATGGCTTTCATGACGAAAAAGAAATAAAATAAAAAAAAAAATGCCAAAGCCAGAAATGCTTAAAGCCAAATTATATACACTCTGTTGGCTAAGTAAAATTTGAAACACGAAGATAAGCATATCCTGAAGGACAGTACGCAGAATGATGTAACATGCAGTGTAAATACCATGAATTGCCGCAGTCACGTAAGCGTGGTGCTCTCATTTAGGACCAGTCAGTGAAGTGGTAATAATGCAATGAGCAGGCGAGAGATGTGCGCTCATTAGTGGCTTTTTGTAGGCAAACGAGCGCCATAGTCCACAGGTTGTCAGTTATTCTACAGAGGAGGTGATTGGTGTTCCTAAAATGGCTCTGAAGAGCACTGTGCTCTCTGCAGTTCTGAAGCCCATCCCGCGCGCGCTTCTTTTTTTCGTACGGTTTAGAGCTGCTTTCAAACTCGAGAGCGACGTCAGAGGTTGTGTGAGGGCGCGTCTTGCTGGGGAGAAAATGTAAGCAAACCCCGACGCGCGTGTCTTCAGTTAAGCTGAGGCACTGCCGGCAGCAGCCTGCGCGTCCGGTGAGACCCTGAGGTTTGTCTCAGTATGGGTCTCTGTCACTGTCCTAGGAGCTCCCCCCCCCCCCCCCCCCTTTATGAGCGTGAGTTGTGCGTATAACTGACCGCTGAGGGCCAGCTGTGTGGCAGAGCGTGTCTAGCATGATGTGGCGTAGCGTGTCTGTTGCTTTGTGAAGATATATTTCACAGCTTAAAAGTCAGTAGTGTAGTGCGTGATTGGACCCCCACCCAGCAGTCACACGGAAAATGTTAATGTGAATATGACATCGAAATGCCTGCAGTCATATGGAATCTACGTATGGAAACTGAAAGGGGACATAATACAAATATATGTACGAAAATGAATTTACCCTGGCTACAATATCATCCTGTTGCTATAAGAAGGTCGATTGACTACGCTCTTAATAGGAAGTGTGCTCTGGTGCGTATTGGTCATTTAAATTTGGGGAAGGAGACCAGTTCACTGTGTAATAAAGTGGGGAGGACATCGGAACCTTTTCCTTCCTAGGCGGTTGTGTGGCCAGTGGTGCAATGTATTCATAATTAACAACAGAAAACTTCCCTTACACTGCAGTTTCCATCTGAATAAGAGGACCATGCTAAAAATGGCAGTTATCATGACCGCAGAACAAATATTCCTTGTAGCTTTGAATTGTTGGAGCTTATAACTTTTAGTCATGAATTCTTTTTGATCAGAGCGAAAGGAAATTTACTGGACTTTGATCCTGTGTCTCAATTAAAATATTAGTTTGTGTGCTTTCCAGTTCTTGTAATGGCGTCCTAGCCTTTGACTATTAGCCGGTGCTGTTGCATACACGTTGAATATGTTTTCATGCGATATTGCATATGAATGAATGTTTTGAATAAAGGAACATTTGACAAGAAAATGTAACTATTCTGCAAGTTGTGAGGGGATGAACCCAGCCTGTGACCTTTAGCTTTTGAGAAGATTTTGTGTATTTAATTTCCGTTGAACTGACACTTCCCCCCCCTCTCTGTTCCCCTCTTCCCTCCTCCTCCTCCCCCTCTCCTTCCCTCTTTTCTGTCTCTCCCTCTCTCAGGGCTTCCGACGGTCGGGAGCGTGCGTATGATCACAGTGCCTATGGACACCACGAGCGCGGCGGCAGCTTCGACCGGCAGCGCCACTACGACGCGGACTATTACCGGGAGCCGCGGGAGCGAGCGCTGGCGGGCGCCGGGGCGGGCTCGGGCCCCGGGGGGGTCGGGGGAGGGGTCGGGGGTCCCGGCGCCGGCGGCGGAGGGCCGGGGGCGGGCGCGGGCGGAGCGGCGGGAGGGGTCGGGGGCGCCGGGGGCGGGGGGCCCTCCTCGGTCGGGGCGGGGTACTACGGGTCCCGCAGCCGCAGCCCCAGCCGGTTCGAGACGCCGGAGCGGCGCTACGAGGCGCGGGGGCGGGAGCCCTGCGCGCGCGAGCCCTTCGCCCTGGCCAGCGTGGTGCACCGCGACCCGTACCGCGAGGAGAGGGGGCGCCGCGCCGACCGCGCCTACCACCACAGCCGCAGCCGCTCGCCGCACTCCTCGCAGTCCCGCAACCCCTCGCCGCAGCGGCTGGCCGGCCAGGCGTCCCGCCTGCCCCGCTCCCCCAGCGGCTCGGGCTCCCGCAGCCGCTCCTCCAGCTCCGACTCGGTCAGCAGCACCAGCAGCAGCAGCAGCGGCAGGTAGGGGGCGCCACTGAGCACGGGGGTCATTTGGGTTCTGGGCAGATCCTTCTCTTTCTCTCTTCCTACAAACACCTCTTCTTCAGTCCCTCAGACCTTGGTCCCAGTTTCTTTGTCTCCTTGTTTTTCTCTGGGTAGAAAATTTCACCCTCATTCCTTTTGCATAAAGTATAACATTTTCAATTATTAAACGTTTATATCTCCAAATTATTTTATTGATTTAAAATCAGCAAAAACATTCTTCGGTTGCTTCTTTTTCCTGAACTGTCGGCATGAGATCTTGTGATTTATTTGGCTAAATGGTTTTGCCAAAAATATTCTTTGTCATTTCCACAAAATGTTTTTACGGAGCAGACTCGGAACAGGAAAGGGGGGAGCCCTAGGGTGCAGTCAAGTTTCTGCCGTCTTTCTCACAGCTGAGCTCTTCACTGTCAGTCAGCACGGAGGAGCCTGTTTCCCAGAGGCTGAAGTCCTGCTGCTTTATGCTATATTCAGTGTAGTGGGCTTTCTTTCTTTTGATTTTGTCAGCACTGCAGTCTGATCACGCCAGTTAATGTACTCCGTACACACAGACCACTTCTCCTCCTGGATCCCTGCTGGCTTATGTGGCCTTAAATAAACCATGCTGAGCGAGAGAGCTAGAGAGTGAGAGAGTGAGAGAGAGAGCAACACTGGGCTCTTGCATTCACGCTCGCTTGCAAAAAAAAGGAGAAAAATCTCCCAGGCGCATTGTCGTTAATACAAAGACATTTCTGTTTGCGTAAAAATAATGAGCCTCTTTCTCATTAGATCAGCATGGCCTGTTAAGGATTCTCCTTTGTTCTCACGCTGCAAGTTCCCGTTAAAGTGTCTGGTCATTAACCTTGGAGCAGAGTGTGTCACCGTTTCTGCGGTTTTAAATGCGGCAGTAGGGTTTTGCAGGGAGTCCAGTGCAGGTGAGAGATGCTGGACTGGGAGATGGGGGGGGGGGGGTAGAAAGCTCCGGCTCGCCAGGCTTGTTCATGCGTCTGAAAGCGGGGGCCCTTTGCTTTCGGCCGGGGGCGGGGGGGGGCGCAGGCACGGCGCTGCTAATACTGACGAAGTGTTCCTGTGCCGGCTGTCCTCGGCGACCCCCCTGCGGTTTCTGGTGATTGTGCTGCTCCCGAGGCCTTGGTGGCAGTTGGGAGACTGAGTCAGGCCGATTGCGGGACCGACACGTCAGTCTCAGGCGCCCCTGAGAGACCCAGACCTGCTGCTGGAAAGGGTGACCGGGCTGTTTCTTTGGGAAGGAAATGGTGGAACAGAGAACACCGCACACATTTTCTGGTCTTTCGGTCTTTCGGTTCTGCTGGTTTACCACCATTTAAGGTCACAGTCACAGTAATGCTGAGGACTGCTGTTGCTGTTGCAGTGAAGGTTAGGTTTTGCGTCAGCTTCACTTGGACCAGAGAAAAAATTTAAATGTCTGCCAGCAAATTACATAGTTTAATTTATTGCTTGTGTTGCAAGTCTGCACCTCATGAACTTTATTCTTGGTCATGTGTAGACAAATGGCAGGCTTACTCTAAATTTTGTGTCCAGAACTGTGGACTCTGTGATATATATTTTTTTAATAATACATTTTTGAGAAGAAATGGCTTTTGTTATTTGTTTTTACTCTTTCTATAAACCCTTTCTATCAGGATAATTGCATTGATAGGGTTTTGTACATGGGTGGAATTGTGATTTTTTTTAGGAAAGTTGTGAATGGTTCTTGTGTGGTTTGACAATGAGGCCTTATATTGTGAATGGGACATTGGCCCACTGCAGTGTATGTGGAAAGTAGCCTCTGTGCATCGGTCTCTGTTGTGTGTTTTGCTTCGTGAGAGAAATGCTGCAGGGTTACTGGAGAGACGGCTGGTGTGTTTTCTCACTCTGTTTGTGTGTGCGCGCGCGAGTCTTCCCCACCCCTCCCCTTCCTTGTGAGATCCGGTTTGAACTGGAATTTTCTGGTCACCGCTGGCTCCTTGCCCACTCCCACAGGCCTAGCCCTTAATAGAGGAACTTCCGGTTCCTGGGAGGGAGGGAGGGAGGGAGGGAGGCGGAGCGGAGAGAAAGAGAAGGTGGGAAGGAAAGAAAAAGCTGGAGACTGCAGGCCAGTTGACAGGGCTGCTGGAGTGCAGGTTTTTCCCCAGCCGAATGTGGCAGAAGCCTGTGTGGGTTGTGTCAGGGGAAACAGTCCTGGGATGAGTTTCAGCAGGGTTTTACTGTCAGTGTGCAGCTTTGTCTTCATTTGAGGGCACTCAGAAATAATCTGAGAGTAGAAAATCACACATCTGCCAATGCAGTTCAGCTTCTTTGGGTCACCGTTATAGCTGTGGTTTTTTAGTATTTGGAAACAAACTGTCCGACGTGCACAACTTAAGATGTAAACATGAGGCAAAGAACGAAAACGGACGGTATCTTACGCGAGGCGTGATGTATCCGACAGAAGCTGAAGGCAAACACTGTGTAATGAAGCCAGAGAGAAATGAGAGATGCAGAGAGAAAAGGCTGCCATAACAAAGGGTCTTTGGCCCTGAAAGCTTTGCCGAGGTTCTAAAGACACAGTCTATGTCGGAACACTGAACTAATAGCTACTTCATGCTTTAGTGACTGCAGTAAAGTTCTACGTACATGGTGTGAGAGAATTGTGGAAATACAGTCTAACTCTGCACACTGCCAGCAGTCTTTAGTGTGTACTAACCATGAATGTGAAAAGTAAGATTAGTGGTGTCCTTCCTGCAAAAATAGATTTTATCATGCCAATCCGAAGCTACCTTAGGATGCTGAATCAAACCATTATTGAGAAGTGCAAGAAATCATAAGTGCTAACCAAGTGCTACCTTATACTGCAGTTCATGGGCAGCACTGACCACGCATGCCCTGGTATCACATGCAGTACTACTGACACAGCCTTTTATGCAAGTCCTTTTGTGTCACTGACTGTCAATGGCGGCGGTGTAGCATGATGGTTAAGTGTGTGTGTGTGTGTGTGTGTGTGTGTGTGTGTGTGTACATGTGTGTTGAACCCTTCCTGATAGAATCCCTCACACTGCAGGTCTTCTCTGTGTTAGGTAAAAAGAGAAACAGGGAGCTTGTGCACATGCACACACTCTGTGTGTAATATAAACTGCACGCAGAAAGATCAGCAACATCTCCCTTCATCCCCTGAGAGTGAGAATATTTTGTATGACATCATCAAGGCTATGGAGACTGTGTGCAATGGAGACACCATGGCTGGGTGGTGGATGAAATATTGATGCTGCAGCAGCAGTGTGGATGTGCATACATTGCATTTTAATGAAAGCATTTATCCTCTGGTTCCATTAGTGTGCGAGGAGGGGAGGGGCTGTTCTGGGCTGGGGAGCAGCTGTGTCTGAGAGGGCTGTTGTAAGGGTTAATCTGTGCCGCGTGTCGGCAGGTGTCTGGGCAGCGGGGGGTGGAGGGAGGGGGGCGGGGGGCGGGGGAGGGGTGTCTGTGATGAGGAGGATTCTCTCCATCAGATCTTAATCTTCTTGCTCTGTGAGCCAGAACCAGGGATTTAGTGTGTGTGTGTGTGTGTGTGTGTGTACGTGCGTGTGTGCATGCATGCGTTTGCATGCCTGTGTGTGTATGTATGCGCATATTTGTGTGTTTGTGTGCGTGCGTGCATGCATGCATGCATGCATTTGCTTGCCTGTGTGTATGTATGCGCATATTTGTGTGTTTGTGTGCGTGTGTGCGTGCCTGTGTGTCTGAGGGGAATGAGTCTCGGTTTTTGTGTCCATCTGCTACTTCATTTCAGCGTGTCTAGATGTGTGCTTATTGTAAACCTCCCCACCAACAGTCATTCATGAAATTAATCTGTTTAGTATTTGGTAATAGAGAAGTCCACAGTAATGTACATCTTTCTATGAGTTATATGGACTCTGCCACCCAGCCCAGCAGTCCTTGGGGAACCTGTCTTCCAGTAGTCCTGGTTTTCCCTTTCCTTATCCCTCTCTTCTTTCCTGCTTTCTGTTCTCCCCTCAGTTGCATAGTTTATCACCTTTCTTCTCTGTTAGGCTACTTTGTAGCCTGGTAAATAATATTGCCCTTCCAAAGAATTATGAAGTGTGTAGATGTATTAATTCTCACCGTCATTCTGGTTGTTATTGTCAGAGATTGATCAGTTTTTTCAAAGAGCCTGTGTGTGCCTTTTGACAGGCAAATGCTAGTGGACATTTCTGGCTTGCTTATGCATGTACTGGAGCTGTGAGTTTGTATGGTGGCGTTTGTAAACTGGGGTTAGGGTGCCACCTTGTGGCAAGGTTTTGTAAGTATTTCTACAGATGCCCTTCTGTTACCCGGTATTTTTAGGCTTCTCTTCTATTGTATTTTGTGTAAAGTGGTGCCCAGGTTTCTGAGATGATTGTTTTGAAAAATGGCTCTCAATCTGGCATTGATTAATCATCCCTGGGTTGATTACCTGGATTCATTTATTAATACCGTCTTGTTGCTCGTTATTATTTCCCGAAAGTTCCTCTCCGTCAGGAAAAAAAAATTAACGAATGTATGTGTGTCTAATGTTTTTTTTCTTGTTTTTAATTAAAATACCTGTAAGGTTGCTCTTTTACCTGCTCTGCTGTAGAGCTGGGCGTGATCTCTTTTAACGTTAGTCTGCTAGCAGAGCCGCGCGGCGTCGTGTGCAGTTGTCTGGTAGTGGGGCGGTAACGAGGAACTTCCATTTCCCCTATAACAGAGCGGGAAGGAAGGCTTGCTGTGCTTTGACCAGAATAAACGAGCTTGGGTTTTTTAAAATTTGTGGTTCAGTTTGATGTTTCTTTTGTTTCAAGGTGAAAAAAGTTCACCGTGTTTAATGCTGCTGTGCTTTAAAAAATAAATTTCCTTGGTTTTTTTTAATGCTGGAGAAAATAGTGTTATGACGGTCTTTTTCTGACACTTCCCTGGTTTTGCCTGCCATAATCCTGGCACTGTTAGTTTGACCCATTCAAGGGTGTGTGATGTGAATGCTAGTGCCATCTGTATTTCATGGTACAGTTCTATTTCACTTGACTTGTATGATAGTATTATGATGTTTTGCTGATTGTTTGATGATGCAAAGGACCTGTGCGAGGTTGTAGACTGCAGCAGTAAGAATGGCAGCCATGGCATAAGTCTTTTTCTTTCATTCGTTTTTGTTTTTTGCATTTGAAATAAATCCATTTTGAAATATAGGTTTATATAATAAGATATAACAAGCTCGCCAAATCTCATTAAGATCTATGGCAATGCAGTCCGAAAATGTGTTGATTTGATCTGGATTTTGTCCATTTCCAAGCTATCCTCTTCCCAAAATAAATAATGTGACTGTTAGCTGACCTCTGATGCCTGCCACTGGGGGGGGGGGGGGGATCTTTGACAGCATGTGTCAGGGCAGGGTACTCTAAAATGAGGCGGGGGGGGGGGGGGAATATTGCATATCACGTCATCCTGGTTCCTGCACTGCTGTGGGAGACCGCTCGCATGCGTGTGGCTGAGCGAAGCCTTTCGAGCCCCCTGCCCTCTAAACGGGGTTTCCCTTTCTCTGACAGCAGCGACTCCAGCAGCAGCTCCAGCGACGAGTCGCCGGCGCGCTCCGTGCAGTCCGCGGCGGTGCCGGCCCCGCCCTCCCTGCCCCCGCCGGCCCTGGACAAGGACGAGCCCCGCAAGAGCTTCGGCATCAAGGTCCAGAACCTGCCCGTGCGTTCCACAGGTGAGAATGCAGCTCCTGGGACGCCAACCAGCTACAAGGACCCGGGTTTTAAGCTGCGCCCCTGGTTAATTTAGACCATTCTGTAGACATGGCCCTTTGAATTGGTTTGATCAATGTGCACAGTGTGGTAACATCCTCACTCTCACCCATCGTGTCACTGGGTGCGGTTTCTTCGGAAACTTTGGCAAGCAGGTTCATTACATCGTAACTGCATTTCCTTGACACGTGAAGTAATGCCGTGCAGCTGAATTTTATTTGCACACTGAGTTTTGCTACACTTAGTACCGGTTAAATACGGCTCTACGGTATGTTTTAAAATGGTGGTTTTATTTTTTTAGATATTCACATGCATCATAAAGTAAAACAAAAATGGAGGAGTAGAGAGAGATTCGGTGGTAAACGGTGCAGTTCTCCTCTTTCCTCTCCAGACACGAGCCTGAAGGACGGCCTTTTCCACGAGTTTAAGAAGTATGGGAAGGTGACGTCGGTGCAGATCCACGGGGCGTTGGAGGAGCGGTACGGCCTGGTGTTCTTCCGCCAGCAGGAGGACCAGGAGAAGGCGCTCGGCGCCTCCAAGGGGAAGCTCTTCTTTGGGATGCAGATTGAGGTCACGGCCTGGAACGGCCCAGGTACGACGGCGACGTCGGGCTCCGCATGGCAGGAGCTGCGTTCACGGGGCGGGGGGGGGGGGGCGCCTCGTTCACTGCGTCAGATGGGCAGCGGTGAATAAACCTCACTCTGCCTCTGTCTCTCCCCCTTGCAGAGACCGAGAGCGAGAACGAGTTTCGGCCCCTGGACGAGCGGATAGACGAGTTCCACCCGAAGGCCACGCGGACCCTGTTCATTGGGAACCTGGAGAAGACCACCAGCTACCACGACCTTCTCAACATTTTTCAGCGCTTTGGAGATATTGTGGTAGGTTAAGAGGAACAGAGCGAGACTGTAACTGGCATCATTCAGCCTTCCTGGTTGGAGCGATATGCTGTTTGTGTAAGAGTAGGCTTTGTAAACGTGCGTGCTTTTAAAGTAAACTGCAAACGACGCTACCTGAGAATAAAATATGCAACCATGATGTGAAAGTAAAAATTTACTGCAGATTTCTGCATGTTTTCATACAGAAGGCGCAGTTACCAATACCTGGCAGCTTGGTTTTTGGTCTTGGTAAAGAAAGGTCTCTTAAGATCAATACCGGAGTGTGAAACTAAGATCTGTGAAATAGGATGTCCTGTTACTATGGAAATTTTTTTTTGCTTGTTCACTATGGAAATATAAACGCATACTTTGGTCATCCATCCATTTTCTGCTCATTACTTTTTCCGCTTCTTTCCAGGACATTGACATTAAAAAAGTAAATGGGGCCCCTCAGTATGCTTTCCTCCAGTACTGCGACATCGCCAGTGTCTGCAAGGCCATCAAGAAGATGGATGGGGAGTACCTGGGTAACAATAGGCTAAAGGTACGGAATTCGCCATCCAATGAACACAATGTCCACATTGACAACGTTGTCAGTTTAGTTTTCTGAGGGAAATGCAGTGTAGCGCTGGTAGGACATGATGTGGTTGTGATTCCCTCTGCAGCTGGGGTTTGGAAAGAGCATGCCCACCACATGCGTTTGGCTTGATGGCTTGGCCTCCAACATCACTGAGCAATACCTCACTCGTCACTTCTGTCGATATGGGCACGTGTTAAAGGTAGAATCATGCGTAAAATCTCTCTCTCTCTCTTTCTCTCTCACACACAAAAACACACACACACACACACTCAGTGTCTTCACAGAAAAACTATCACTGCACCCTGAAACTGAAGACTGATAAAACTGTGTTCTCCCACTGCCTACCCTCTGTCGTCTTCCTCCCAGGTTGTCTTTGACAGACTGAAAGGGATGGCCCTCATCCTGTACAACAACATAGAGTATGCACAGGCTGCTGTGAAGGAGACCAAGGGCTGGAAGATTGGGGGCAACAAAATCAAGGTGAGAAGGCATTATTAAACAAAGACTTTCCGTGAAAGTTGTTGTTCTTATCCTGTCTGGCTGCCATCATCTATCTCTGTATGGTTCTTCAGTACTGGAAAATGTATTTGTTACGTTTCCTTTTTAAATTTAGTTTTTGCGTTCAACTGCACAGTGTATTTAAACTGCTGTAATGACCTTTTCTGTTGTTAATATGTCTCCTGGCAGTAGGAGCAGCTTTCAAGTACCTGTTTTCTGTCTCCAGGTGGACTTTGCCAACCAGGAGAGTCAGGTCGCATTCTATCGCTCAATGCAAGCATCTGGGCAGGACATCGGCAGAGAGTTCTATGAAATCCCACCTGAGCGAAGGTTCACATTTCACTTACTTACCTGGGGGTTGAGGATAGTTTGTACAGTTCTTTTCCAGATTTAATGAACGAACACATGAAAATGATAAATTATGAATTAATAGTTTTTTTATTACGAATGAATCTTTTGATAAGTATTCATACTATGTGCATGAGATGTGCACAGAACCTTGAAACTAAGGAATGATGTGTGAGGACGGATTTCTTGAGGACAAATGCCAGAGAAATGTGTGGACCCATGGGGACCTCCTCTGGGTTAGGAGTAGCACAGCGAGGAGACAGTGGTGTTTCTAATGTTAACTTTTCTGAAGGTTAATGTTTGTCACGTGACTAAATTCTGTCAGATCTGCCAGTGTCTGTTAGTGATTGCTTCTTCTCTCCTTTCTTCTTGGCAGAGATGAACGCAGACCACCATATCATGATTATTCAGCAGATCGAGCATACTACGAGAATATGCGGGCGCAGGGCACCTATGTGGAAGATCCTCGGCGCGAGTATGTTGCCCGCAGTAGGGAATTTTATCCAGAATGGGACCCCTATCAAGGCGACTACTATGATCCGCGCTATTTTGATGACCCACGGGAATACAGGGACTACCGAGACCCTTATGAGCAGGACATCCGCAAATTTTACCTGCAGCGGGAACGGGAGAGGGAGAGAGAGCGGTTCGAGACGGACCGTGAACATGGTCGGCGCACCATTGAAAGGAGCCAGAGCCCCTCTCACCCTCGACACCCGGCCACGCCCACTGCCTCCCCGTCCCCGTCCGAGCGCATGCCCAGCGACTCAGACCGGCGCATCTACAGCCGCTCCTCTGAGGGAAGCGGCAGCTGCAGCTCTGTCTCGCCGCCACGTTACGAGAAGTCCGACAAGATGAGGCCAGACCGCTATGGCAAGGGTGAGAAGCCTGAGAAAGATCGACCGCTGTTTGAAGTGGAACGCGGCAGTGCGGGTGAGAAGGACAAACGAACTGGCCGCAAGGAGAAGACTGACAAGGAGAAAGGGGAGAAAGCCAAGTTAAGGAAGGTGAAGGTGCCATCTCCCAGCATCCCCTCTTCTGACACAGATCCTGAACCAGACCGGGAGGCAAGCCCAGATGCACTTGCACAATCCAAAAGTGGCAAGCTTTTAGCTAAGGACAAGGACGGCTCTAGCAAGGGTCGTCTTGATTTGCCTCCTTGTGTGGTGCAGCTCACACGTGTAAAGGAGAAAGAGGGGAAACTCCTGGATCAGCCTGGCCCAGAGAAGCTGAGACAGAAAGGTGAAAATGACAGCGCCCGTTCCCAGCCGCTGCCCCTGCCTGCCTCAACTGATTCAAAAGCTGTGCTGTCCCGGCTGGAGCTCCCAAAAGGGGAGCCCCTAAAGCAGGGGAAGGTTGCCAAGGAAAAGGCTGTAGCAAGCCAAGTGGAGGTCGTGGACAAGGAAGGCAAGACAAAACTAAAGAAGCACCTAAAATCTGAACCTGGAACTGATAGCAGTAACTCCTCCTTGGATATTGACAAGCTGGCTGCAAGAAAGCGGCGTTTTGGAGAGGCGAGCGGGAAGTCTGATCGGCCTAAGAGAATCAGCCAAGAGGAAGAGGAGGGGAGGTTTGGGCTTAAGAAACTTTCAGACATTGGGGCCAGTAATGCAGTGGCAAAAGAAAATGAAGTTGACAGGAAAGTAGTGCGGAAAGAGGCACATAAAAAGGGACCCCAGAAGCCTAAAACAGAAAGGCTGGTTACTGTCTGCAGTCCCAAAGAAAGACAGCTGAGTATGGACCTTAAGGCTCGACTAGGAGAACCCACAGAGGAGGCCACAGACCTCTCAGACATTTCTGGTACAGTAGCGAAGTCCCAATCTCATCCCAATACTGCGCTGATGTTCTCAGAAGAAGGGAGCTTAGACCATAATGACACGAGGCAGCCAGAGCAACAAAGCTATGTAGAGCTCTGTGAACAAGCCTTAGTAGAAGAGAAAAGCACAGGGGTGGGGCAGGAGCACGCGTCCCTGGACATTGACCACTCTCAGAGCTACCGCAAACAGATGGAGCAGAGTCGGAAGCTCCGGCAGCAGCTACAGTCTGACAAGCCGGACAAACCTGGCAGCCCTAGAGGTACCGATACAGAGGACTTTGAGCACCGAAGCCTGGTGCATGAGGTAGGCAAGCCTCCTCAGGATGTCACAGATGACTCCCCGCCTAGCAAACGCAAAAAGGTGGAGGCCTTTGACTACGATCTGACCACCAAGCGAGAACGTAACTACCGAAGTTCCCGGCAAGTGAGTGAAGATTCCGAGCGCAATATGGCTTCCCCACCAGGGCTGCGGCCCTTTGCCTACCATGAGGAGGAGGGTGCAGCTAAGGAAACTAAAGAATCGCCAAAGATGGAAGATAAAGTCTACCCACACTTGGATCTCTTAAAGTACAGTTTAGACTCAACAATTAGCAAGGCTCGGACCTCACATCAAGAGCTGCCTAAGCTGAAGGCAGCATCCCTGGGTTGTGAAGAGGAATTGCAACAGCGCTGGGAGAGCCGAGCGAAGCAGGACCCGCGTCTCCCAGACATGAGCTTCCCTGGCAGCCTACTGAAACGCGAGAGTCTTCGCCATCGTCTCTTGATTGATTTGGAGCCCGGGGAGGTGCCGTCTGACTCTGAAGAGGATGGAGAGCGCAAGAACCACTCCCCAAAGCCCTCCACCTCCCTCAGCTATTTTCTCCGGGACCGGAGGTTTTCAGACCTCAGACTGCCCACTTCCCTGGAAAAGAACAAGTTTTACTCGTTTGCACAAGAACAGACTATCACTCCAGATACAAAGGCCTTGCTAGAGAGAGCTAAGTCACTTTCCTCCTCCCGTGAAGACAACTGGCCCATCCTCAACCGAGATTCGCACGTTTCCAGCTTCCGCAGCAGCAAGGATAAGGACAAGGTGGAGTCTACGCCACGGCCAATTCCCTCCTGGTACATGAAAAAGAAGAAGATCCGCACCGACTCGGAGGGAAAGCTGGAAGATAAGAAAGAAGAGCCAAAACCAGAGGAACACGAGCGACAGGAGTTATTTGCCTCCCGTTTTCTTCACAGCTCGATCTTTGAGCAGGACTCGAGGCGCCTCCAGCACCTGGAACGAAAGGATGAAGACATTGAGCTGGGCTTCGGCCACCAGTCCGGCAAGCTAGGAACAATGGAAGGGCAGCCTGGTCTGGGTGCAGGTGACCTACAGCAGGAGCCAGTGGTGCTCTTCCACGAACTCTTCCTGGAGGTGATAGGGCAACAACAGAAGGAGAGGGAACAGCGTTTACGGGAGACGGAGAAAGCAAGCAGCGCGTATGGAAATGTCGGAGAGAAGCAGCATGAAGGAGAACAGCAGCCACAGCAGCCGTTGTCCAGCAATCCAAAGGCGGCTCTTGAGCCTGACCTGAAACGAACCAGCCCTAATCCTGTTGTTCCAGATGTCGTTTCTCCCCCAGTGCCCTTCGAGGTTTCTCCTCCACACGGAAAATATGCTGTCCAGACAGTGTCCCCAGATCATTCAGACTTGCCGATGAAGGAAGACCACTTAGAAGCTGAGAAGGTGTCCCCATCACTGTCCTTGCCTCTGGTACAGGACCAACCTCTTGCCTCTATTTGCATAACCCCCCCTGAGCCCACTGCTACAGAAATGAAAATGGAGCTGAAGGAGGAGGTGGCTGAGGTCAGGATGCTTGCTGAGAATGCTTTGAATATTGAGCACTCCGATCTTGATGTAAAGCCTCCCACTCCTGGAGCCTCACTGATCAGTTCAGAATCAGAACATGCGCTTGAACCTGACCCAGAGCCCCCTGAGTTTCATTCTTCTGTCTCTCCTAAGCCTGAGGAGGCAATGGAGCATGTTAGGGAAGAGGAAGCCCTGACAGTAAAGGAAGAGGAAGTCCCACCAGCTAAGGCAAAATCTCAGGACGGCGAGGAGGCAGAGAAACCTGAATGCCCCCCTGGGGTGCAGATGCAGACCTGTGATGATATGGAGGCAGAGCCGGTGTTACCATCTAGGAAGCTTAAGAGCAAGAGGACCAAGCTGACTCCACCAGCACCACAGTCTGATGTGGTCCAAACAGCCAATTCAGAAAAGCAGGCCATCCGCAAGAGTGAACGCATCGACAGAGAGAAGTCAAAGAGGGTGTCCTCTCCTCGAGGAGACTCCAAGGCTGTCTCAGATTCTAGAGCAACAAGTAAATCACCCATCCACGCCTCTGAGTCGGACCAAAGCTCAGAACAAAGCTTGCCCCCCAGCAGGACACGCCGCCGAAATGTGCGATCAGTCTACGCCACTCCGCATCTAGACAGTCTACGCGACGAGACCCCTCAGCACCCTGGCAAGGATGTGGTGGAGTCACCCCGTTCTACACGAAAGCGCGCTGGGGACAGAGAGACAACTCAGCAGCCGCAGTCTCAGCAGGATACCCCGGCCGCCCCAACCACCACGCGGAGAGGACGCCCCCCCAAGACTCGTACTCGGCGAGGGGAGGATGCATCTCCTGTGAAAGGTGACCCAGCAAAAACGGCAGAAGCAGAGGAGGTTGACGGCAAAGATGCGGGCTCGAGCGAAGAAGTCGTCAAGGTGGTAGAAGGGTGGCGTTCACCTCGTACACAGAAAGTACAGCAAAATCAAGGGTCCCCACCTTCTGCTCAGAATAAGAAAGGGGGGAAAGCAGGGAAAGTACTTCAGAGCATGACTCAGCAGATGGAGCTCGTTGGAGGAGATGCCACAGCAGCCCAGGATCCAGCTGTTAAGCCGAAAGATGAACCCCTAGAGGAAGGTGAGAAGCCAAAAGAGGTTGATGCTAAGCAGCTTGACAACTTTACCTGTCAGACAGAACCTGAGAAAGAGAAGGAAACAATGGAATCAGCAGAGGGGAAAGTTAGTGAGGACAAAAGTGAGAAAACGGCACTGATGGTGGAGAAAAAGCCGTCATTGGATAAGTGTGGGAAAGTGAAGGCACCAAGGTTGACACGCAACACCAAACCTACTGAAGAAGACAAATCTCGTAGTGTGAAAAACCTGAAGAACCGCCTGAGTGCAGATGAAATGAAAGGTGCACTGCATTCTGGTGAGGAAGCATGTGAGCCTCATGAGCCTGCTTTGAAGACAAAGTCGCCAAGTATGTCAATCAACGATGAGTCATCTCCTACTCTTGAAAAGGAGGTAGCTGAGCTCAGCCCTGAGGCTAAGGACGAACTGTCTGACACTGAGCCTCCTGCAGATCCAGTTGCCACTCTGCTTGCCCAGCAGATGGAACTGGATCTGGCTGTGAAGAATATTGCTAAAATGACTGAACATCCCACCCTGCCACCTTACAAAGAAGCCCCTGCAGAGCCCCCTGTATTGCTGCCTCCTGTTGTAGAGGAACCACCGTGTGAAATTGAGGAAGAAAAGCCAGCTAATCCTGCAAGTGAGACTGAATTAGCTGCTGCTATCGACTCTATCACAGCTGAGGATATTTCTGCTGATGCTGATAGCTTTGCCGCTCCTCCTACCTACACTTCAGTTATTCCCACTGCAGAGCCTCTGGTCCTGCCTTCTGCCAGCGAGGCGATGGAGCCAGAGACGAACCTGGCTATCAGCAACATCATGGATGTTGACACCGAAATGCAGCCTCTAAGTCCTGATTCCAAGGCTGCAGAATCAGCTCGTGGCAGCTCATCTTTGGCCCAAGAGGAGTCTTCCCCACCGGAGATGCCTAAGAAAGGAAGTAAAGTTAGATCAAAAGCTCAAAAGAAGTTAGGGACCCGGAAGGGCGGTGCCAGCAGAAAGGGGGAGACCTCAGAAGAGAGTGTGTCTGAACCTGAACCTACCCCTGTAAAAATGCCAGAATCTGTTCCTGAAGAGATACCGTCACTAAAGCCCAATGCAGCTGGCTCCTTGACGGCAGCAACAGCTGTTGCTTCTTCTACTGCCTCCCTCAAACAAGAAGTGGGGCATGTGATCGTGGGGTCCATGGACACCCCCAATGAAGCAGAGCAACCCCCTGTGGAGCAGCCTGCAGCTCAAGAATCTGCCTTTCATTTGGGTAGCAAGAGTCCCTCTCACCTCAGACTACAACAGCCACTCTCTGAACTTGCAGCCCCTCCCCTCTCATTATCTCCAACTCGGCTAAACACCATGGCATCAGGTTCTGGCAAACCAGCATCTTCGCCTGATTGGATTAATAGATCAAATGACAGTGGAACGCTCGCTGCCCCTGTGTCACAAGCAAGCATGCCCTCACCACCTATAGGGGCAGCAGCAGCAGCCAATGCAGTGGCAGCTCCTTCAGGAAACCCCGCCTTGCCCCCGGACACCAAAGCCTCTGATGTTGATCCTAGTTCTAGCACGTTGCGCAAGATCCTCATGGAGCCTCAATATGTACCTGCCTCAGGCAGCAGCTCATTGTCCAGCACACTGCTCACTACCTCCCTCGGTGACCCACGTGTGTCAGACAACAAGACTCAGTCTGACACAGTGATTGCCAGACCCTCTCCACCTGAAGACAGACCATCGCCTGCGACACCTCAACCTACTGTCCAGCAACCACCTCTGCCTCCTCCTGAGATGCAACAAACCTTTAGTGAGAAGATGGTGAACTCTGTCATTGCCTCCACTGTAACTTCTGTTATCAGCCGCATCCCTGTACCCTTTGACTCAGAAGAGGCGCCACGCATCTCGTTGAGCGACCGCAATGCAGGCATGCAGCTGCCGAAGCAGAAATACCGACCGAGTGGAAATGAGACTAACCGGTACCATGGGCTAGCTATGGGTGAGGAGGGTGCTGCTGTGGGACGTCCTGGGGTTGAGAGCGCAGCTTATAGCACTGGCTCCAGCCCACGTCTGAGAGTTAATACTTCACAGGGTGTGGTTGTCCTGAGTTGCTCGGGACAGAAGACCGAGGGGCCCCAGCGGGTAATTGCCAAAATCAGCCAGATCCCACCAGCTAGTGCAGTTGACATAGAGTTCCAGCAGTCCGTGTCCAAATCCCAAATTAAGCAGGAGCCATTCACCCCTTCCCAGCCAACCACCCCCAAAGGCTCCCAAACTCCCACTGGATATGGGCACCCTGGGGGAATCCTCAGTCAGGCCTATAATACACAGCATGTCATTTCCTCCATCAAGCAGGAGAGCCCAGGTTCAGATAAGACAGACATGCAGTACCACCCTGGGCCTCAGGGGAAAATTAACCAGCAGGCTGGAAGCAATCCTCAGGTCCTAGTCTACAGCCAGGCAATGATACAGCAGCATGGAAAGAAAGCGATGGGAACGGAGTCCTTGCCATTGAAAGGTGATGTGAATAAGCCGTCTCAGCCCTCTAACGTCAGTCCTGGTTTGAGTCCTCACCACCCTTCCCTAGCTGGTAATTATGTCAGTTCCAGCCCTGGCACCCCAATTGATAGACCGATCCCACACCCAAGTGGCATAAAGCAGGAACCACACTCTCCTCGCACATCAGGTCACTCGCCGTCTCCATTTTCCAAAACATGCCCACCTAACACCTCTACTTCCCCTGTCGGGACCTCTGTGGTCCTGGGCCCTGGTAAGCCTAGTATGTCCCAGTACACCTCTGGTGTGCATCACCAGGAGCAGTCGGTCATTATGCCTCCGCACAGTGTCAACCAGACCGTTGCCATGGGGCACCTCTCTCAAGGCGAGGTGCGCATGAACACCCCTCCACTCTCTGCAATGGGCTATGGGATTCGTCCTGAGCCTCTGGCGTCCCCGCGCCCCGGGCCTCAGCAGCGTTCCACTACGCCCCAGCCAGCTGGCATTCGGGACCTTGTCCTGCAGTCGCTCCCTGGTTCTGCTGGGTCGGTCGGAGGCAGCGGAAGCTCTGTTTCAGGGGATGATGAAAGCAGACATTATCACCAGTCCCTGTGCAGGCCTTCTGTGCCACAGCTGCAGCCGGAAGTAATGGTGATGCAGCCAGACTACCGTGCACTACATCACGGTGGTATGCGGCTGGAACAATATGGGCTCCCCCCCAGGATCCTTATGCGCCACCAGCTGGGTGAGCACCCAGCTCCTGAATCCCGACAGACTCGTACCCCGGAGGCCGCCCCCTTGTCGTCCTCCTCCAGTGGCATTCCTTCATCCTCTTCCAAAACCCCTCCAGCTGGGAAAGGAGTGTTGGGGAGGGACCCCCCAAAAGCACTGGAAGCCAAGATGCCATCATCTCCTCATGGTGAGAGCAGGATTATGGGAGTTCACCCTTCAGTGCCCGTCATGGTGTCTCCTCAGGGGGTTCAGATGATGCAGACAGGGGCTGCAGGTTCCTTCTCTGAATACTCTTCAGTGTACCGGGATATGCGGGGCTTCCACCACCAGTTCCCTGGCCACTCCCCATTAGGGATAAACTTGGCTAGTCGCAGCATCACCCCCTCACAGGTGAGTTGAAACCAGCTCCTTCATAAGCTAAAGAAATGTATGAGTAATTTATCATGAAATGTTTGCTTTAGATATGTATTGTGACTAGTAATTTTACTTTCTCTGCACAGTAATTTTGTGATGTCCAGTGTTCAGATGCACAACAAATCTAGCTGCTGTTTATTGTTTTTTTTGTTACTGCTTTGTTCTAAGTGGTGTATTCATGGTTTCTCTCTCTCTCCCCTCTTTCCTGTACTTTTACCCCTTACTGTCTATCAGGGTCTTCAGGACGGGGATCATGGGCACCGGAGCAAAACGCCCTTGTCTTCTTCGGGGGCTGCAGCAGAGCGGGGTGAAGCCAAACCATCAGAAAGCCTGATTCATGGTCAGCCCGGATCCGTGGACCTGCCCCATCTGCCCCGGCTGGCGAGGGAGACGAGCTCACCCACATACACGTCTCCCACGGCCGTGTCCCACAAGCTGGAGCTGGGTCCGTCAGCGGCAGGACAGAAGGGCTCGCCCTCGTTCCTGTCCAGCCCGCTGCCCTCCGCCTCTGGCCCGTCGCAAGTCCGGATGGACGGCAAAGCCGAACACACCGGACACCGGCCGCTTGACATGGTGCAGCTTCTTCTGGTGAGAAAGTGAACGAGGGAAGGAAACTGAGTGAGGGAGAGAACGAGTGCAGAGAGGGTCAGAGCAGTGTGGAGAGACCAGGCAGAGGATGCAGACTGAGCATTGGACAGGGGGAGGGCTAGTGGAAAAAAAACCTGTGGGTGTTGTTCATTTTCCTGGCCTGTGCTCTTGTGTAATTGGTTCGTCCGTGTTCTTTTTTCGAGCAGAAGTATCCCATCGTGTGGCAAGGCCATCTGGCACTGAAGAACGACACGGCTGCCGTCCAGCTGCATTTGGTCTCGGGCAACAATGTGCTGGCGCATCGCTCGCTGCCGCCGCCCGAGGGGGGGCCCTTGCTCCGCATTGCGCAGAGGATGAGGCTGGAGGGGTCACAGCTGGAGGGCGTGGCACGCAGGATGACCGTGAGTAGCCAATCCCATCTTCCTTTCCTCCGATGTCTTTTCATCAGATCAGCAGAGAAAAAGACTTAAATATGGCAACGCCTAAGAGACGTTAGTCAAGATGGATGCGCTTTCTTATTAATCTCCCGAATGGAAAGGAGGTCATTTACAGTTCGGCCATAAGCAGATGTTATTATCCACTACAACTTACATAGGTAACAGTTCTTAACATACAATCTGTTTATACGACTAGGTATTTTACTGAAACAATGCTAGTGGATATTTGTCACAAGCAGCATATCTTCAGCAAAGCCATTTTTTAAATTTTTGATATTAAGCACAGAGATTTATTTCTGTAATCCTTTCATTCTGCATTTTAGCCTTCTTGCTCAGTTTATAATGTCAATAAAAACAGATTTGCAATTGCCACATTGAAGCAAAGCGGCCTGAATCAGAGCAATATCCAGCTTTTGCGATTTTTTTTTCCTTAGGTGGAGAGTGACTACTGCCTCTTGTTGGCTTTGCCTTGCGGGCGTGACCAGGAGGACGTTCTGAGCCAGACCCACGCCCTAACAGGTGGTTTCATAACCTATCTGCAGGCCAAGCTAGCTGCAGGCATAATAAACGTCCCCAACCCTGGCTCCAACCAGGTATGCATTGCCTATGCGCGACATTACCTATCCTGACAGTGCCCAGCATGTCAGTGTCCTCTCGAAGAAGTACAAAATTCAACACAGACACACTCGCACGCTTTCTCACACACACACACACACACACAAAGGCAAACACGCACGCACACACAAACGCGTGCACACACAAACACAATCGTGCAAGCACTCACACACACACAAACATGCGTGCACTCGCACTCAGACGCACACACACACACACACACACACACAACTGAGAGGGATGCAGGTGCTCTTGACTAACCTTGAAACTGCAACCTGTAATTATGTCTCCGAATGTACGGAAAATGATACGCAAGTGAGACGTGAAATCAAGTGACAGACGATACCCCTAATGAATGCATTTTCTCCTCTGTGTCCCTGTCTCCCTCCCCGTGCCTTAGCCTGCCTACGTGTTGCATATTTTTCCGCCGTGTGAATTTTCGGAGAGCCACCTGTCCCGGCTCGCCCCGGATCTCCTCAACAGCATCTCCAGCATCTCGCCCCACCTCATGATCGTCATTGCCTCGGTTTGAGACCTCTGGCGAACGTCCCCCCTTCTCTTCACCCCCGGCTGGCACACCCCATCTTCCTGCCTTCTGACACCCGGAAGTGACTTTAATCGGGATACGAAGAAACCATTGGGGGGGGGGGGGGGTCACAGTTTGAAGGATTGTTTATATTTGAACATTTACAATCTTGCATTCACTCACTAGTCTCAGACTAGCCCTCCATATGCTATCTGTTCCCTGTGAAGACTGGGAAAGGTTGAACTAGACTTACAGTGGTCTGTTTTATGATTGTTTCTCTGATAACTTTTTACTTTTTTTAGGGATTTTTTTTTTTATGTAGGGATTTTTTTGTGGGGGGTGTGGGTGGATCTAACAGGGGCTTGGTGATAAACGAGGACAGTCATACTTGGGTGGCCTTTTATTTGGGACTTGTTTTCAAAATGATTGTAATTTATCTTTTAATTTTCTAACAAAGTGAACCTGAAACAATTATTGCACTATGTTGGGGACAGCAAACAAAAAAACAAGAAAAAAAGAAAAGAAAAAAGAACCATGGACTAAAACTGCAAATAGTGAAAATTGTCAGTGATGTGTACAGCTTTTACTCACCAACCTCAGTTGTACAGTGGAAGAGACTACATTGGTAGGAAAAATATTTTCTGAGTTTTGAAGAGAAAATCATGTCAGCCTAATCAATCATTGTTACTTCTACTGGTTCTGTCATTCTACTTTGACTTGTGCTGCCCAGTCCTGTGTTGAGGACACGGCAGGGGGCTTTTGGAGTTGCAGTTTATACTTGATGCTTCTGCAGCAGATCACTCATTTTTTTTGGATGTTTTCCCCTTGTCCGTATGAATAGGTTTGAGTAAGCAGAACTCTGTAAATATTATAAATATTTAAGATGTACACCTGGAAGTTGGAAAACCTTCCAAACCTTACAACAGACTTGACTTAACTGGCAAAACGCAATTGCAAGGCAAACCGGCGCATTTTTCACGTGTTCACAAAGTGTTTTTAAAAAATTGTGCCAAAACCGCCTTTCGGAGGAAAAAAATGAACAAACAAAACTAAAATGGTATGTAAAAAAATATTTTCATACTCCACTTTTTGCCTGATTTCTCACCCTTTATTGCATCTTGGGCTCGTCTTGTAATTTTCTTTCAATTTTGAGAGATTTGAAGTTTTTGGAAGTTAATTTATGAAAGATTTGTTTTTCGGTCCCAAAAAAAAACAAAAAAAAAAACTTGGCGCTTCACTCCATATTGCTGAGCCCTCTTCCCTGCTTGTCTTTCATTTTCTTTTTGAAATCAATGTGTGTCAACCCAAATCTCAAAAAGGAATGTCGTCTTAGTGACCGCTTTACCTCACTGTAGTGTGAGACCGTGACCTTGAACAATGTTGTATATAATATTTTTGGACATTTTGTTCATTTGGATTATACTTTCTTTTTTTCCATAGTAGTCATTTAGAAAAACAGATGAAAAAAAGGCAGAAAAAACCAACCAGGTGTAATCTAAAACGCAAAGCTAATCCTGTTTCTCACTTTTGTGGTGTAAATATTTGTACGACTGCTGGTCGACAGCTCTCATGGTCATGTTGAAGGCACTTACAATTTTGATACTCAAAAACAAGTAACGGAAAGCAAATGAGAGAAAACCGTAAAAACCCACCTTTTCTTTTTGAGCTGTCTCACCCTGATGTATAATTTTTATGTGTTTGTTACTGTACCTCTATGAGGCAACTTTACGATGTGTGTAAAATAAATTCATGTTGATTTACATAAATCGTCATCGTTTGAATAATTAATCGCCACGTTTGTTTAGGATTTAGGTGTAAATGTACATGTAGTGTAGAAGAGGTGTACAGTGTGTTAAATGGTCTCATCCCATAAATCCGCTGAAGCTTAACCCTTCATTGATTGAGCCTACTGTCGTTACCGCATCACTGGAGTTCAGTACCTTTTCGTGTCTATGAAGAGTTGATCCAAAATGCCTAGCTTTATTTATGTCCAACCATAGAGGGCCACTGAGGCTAAAGGTTGAAGGTTGATTCCCAGGTAGAACACTGCTGTTGTACCTTTACGCATTGCACTTAATCTGAATTGCTTTAGTATATATCCAGCTGTAGCTACGTTAAAATGCTGAATTTGAGCAAGTTATCCTGGATAAGAGCATCTGTTAAATGCCATCAATGTAACTCATTGAGTTGGGAATGTAACTGACTGAATAACTTAAAATCTGAAGGGGTATATTGACTAGCAAGACTGAATCCATTTTACAAGGACTTTGGGGTTAGTGCACCTATGGCCTGAGTGACCAAGCATTGGTTTTCTACCCGTTCCCAGAAGTAAGAGTGCCCCCTGCTGGTCATTTCCAGCAGAATGCTGCTTTTCCTCAGGAGATCCCCTGTTCAAACCCTGACCAAGCCCAGCTGCATTTACATTAAATTACCACTATCTGGACACCCCTTGGTCTCTGGCTGTTTTTCATGGTTTGGGTTAGGCCCCTTAGTTCCAGTGATGGCAAAATATGCTACAGCATACAACCATATTCTAGTCGATTCTGTGCTTCCCCAGCAGTTTGGGAAGGCCCGTTTCAGCATGACTAAGACCTCGGGCACACCGTGAGGTCCATATAGAAACAGTTTTGTGGAAAAATATGACTGGCCTGCGCAGAGCCCTGACCTCAACCCCATCCAACACATTTGGGATCATCTGGAAAGCCAACTGTGAGCCAGGCCTAATCGCCCAATCTGTGCCCGACCTCACTAATGCTCTTCCGGCTGAATGGAAGCAAATCCCTGCAACAACGCTCCAACATTTATCATAAAGCCTTCCTAGAAGAGTGGAGTTATAGCAGCAAAGGGTGGACCAGCTCTCTATTAATGGTGCTGGACAGGTTTGGCTAATTCAAATGGGTTCAATATTTCATCAACAACATTATCTTTTTGTAGTATGAGAAGGTAAAACCAGCACAACGCATTGGTTAAGGAAACATTGCTGGTCTGACTGCATTTTCAGATCATATGTGGGACACAGCTGTTGTACCCTTAAGCATGCTACTTGACCTCATATGCATCTATCTTTGTGTTTAAAAAAATGTAAGCTATGGAAGTTGCCTTCAGCAAATCATGCAGTTTAACTTGCAGGTGATGGCAGTTGGAAGATGTGCTTAGAAGTTGGTTTGACCTGCATATTGGGTTTGAAATGTGACTTCCTTGGGGTGTGAAATGGTGTTCATTTCTTCCAGCATTCTTGTGCATTAACTCAGTGGATTATTTTATGCCTTGAGGCAGATTTGATCAGTGCATTCTCATGCCACCTCCTCAGTCTTGGAGTTAAGTGACAAGCTTGAAGGCAAATGAAATCCATAGGCTTTTGTTCATATGTATGATAAACATTGTTGGCAGGCTACCTTGTTGTTTCCAGGCCCAGCCTATGATACGGTATTACAGAAGTTCAATAGGTAACTGCTCTATAGTGTTATTCCACTGCAAAGCACTGTGTAGTCCAGTAGCTTGGTAGCTGTACTGAAGTATTACTGCAGAACAGTTGGCAAGTGAGTTGGCACCCGCTCTGTTGTATTTCTGTAGTACATATTGTACAAGGTATTGAACCACGCCTGTGCAAAGACACTTAGGGTAATGTGACTGGTATGTCCACTTAATGTGGCTGGCATGGCTTATATGTGCCATGGCATAGAGTCTACTAGATTCTGCAGAAGAAATACTACACAACTCTCAATAAACTGTTAATCAACTCACCATTAGTTGAAGAGGAATTTGCTGCATCTCAGGCAATAAATGAAATGTTTAATTACGCTGATACATGGAGAGCCAGAAGCTCACTAGAAATGGATTGTGTCTGTCTCCTTAAAAAAATAGGACATGAGGGTGATTCCTTGAAAGACACTGTTCTGCAGGAAAGGAACACTTCAGCATGTGGTGACTCACTCGGTGTTTGAGTGCACCCAAACCGTGCCAGGAAAATACACCCCATTAAATTACCGGATTACCAGAATCCATCACTGCTGGGGCACTTCCACATCATTTTTGTTCTCTCTATGTAGCTCAATTGATGCATTACTCTAATATATACCCATCATTTTACAGCCATGGTTTTGGAAATGAGGGGTTAAGTCAGGTTTGCACTAAGAATTTGCTTTTTTTTTGTTGAGCTATTGGCTCACTCAACCTGCTTTACAGAAAAATCACATGAGGTGTTTTTTGCCTCTGGCGTTGTGTGACTCACTTTTCAGTCCGTGAGAATTGGGCTCGGCAAAGCAGCTCATGGTCCGCGCAGCGTCCACGTTAATGCATCCAGCGACAGCTTTACGCTTCTGCAGTGTCCCTTGGTTTCTCAGCCTTACGTATACTCTGTAGCTTATTACGTATCAGCATCCCTCCAGAGGGACCGCTTACTGCATGTTTTCCTCAAAAATTAAGCCAGAATTAAGCCATCAGATGTACATATACCAAGACCATGACACAGCACTTGGGCTTCCCCTCCGACAGGCGTGCCTACGATTTTAACTCCCTCACAGGAAGTCACATGCAGCACTAAATGGACCTTACAGGATTTTATCAACCCTATGAGCCCCTTTCCTCCTATAAAAGCAAAAATGATTTTGAAAATAATTAGCCAGGGATGTCAGTTCAGCCATGCACCATTATAAGGTCCACTCTTCCACTGGGCAGACAATTAAACTTCACTACGTCCCGGCTTACACTGGCTAAGGGGGCTTTTCCATTCTCAAGTACACAGGTACTGATGCCGGCTGGATGGGTTTCTTCACCTGCTTGGCCATTAACCGGCAGACATGCAATCAGTCCTGAAACTCCATGCAGCCGAGCCCCATTTAAAATAAAAACCCTGCAGCCATGTCTGCAATGCCAAGTCATTCATTCGTTTTTCTCGGGAGTCTTCCTTGCTGTGCTGTGCTTTGAACGCTTGACTCTAAACTGCTTTCGAACACTTCGCAGGACTCCAAGGGATGTTTGCCGATGTGAATAGATAGCCGGCTGACCGCTGCCCAAAGCGACTGCCACGAAGGCAGCGATTGTGCTGCAGACAGACGAGTGTTAGCCTTTTTCATGTTGTGTTTTTTTCATGTTGTTTTGAGGCAGTTCAGTCGTACCCCGGCCTTGGACCTGGTAAACAAAAGGCTCTTTTCTATTTGAATATCGTAGAGTTTTGCGTAACTCGCGATAGCGCTGCCAGATTTTATGCAGATCTGGCACACTTGTTTGCTGTAGTCCTAGATTTGTGAAACGTATCTCATATCACATTTTTCACATATTCACATTACCCAATGCAACAAGAGTGCTTTTCACAGGTTTTGATCCCACGCAAAGCACAAAATGTGATTTTTGCACAACTGCTTGCAGTATTTCTCTGTGCTGCATTTGTTTGTTTGTTCATTTTTAAATAACTGAAAATCTTTCAGATTCATCAAAAATAATAAATACTGTTTCTTCTCATCAGTTTCTTGTTTAGAACATGCCAATTTATTTGTGGCAGTTATTTTCTTGATGAGAAACTATGCTTCGACTAGACAGTTATACCCTTTTGAACCACCAGAAGGCAGCACAAATTCACAAATATGAGAAGCATTTTAGACTTGCCTTTCTGGTGGAAAAAGCTTGCTGATGAACACTTCCGGGCAGGTAATACGTTTTTTTTAACGAACTATGATAAATTCCAGCCTATACATGACTATCAACGTCCTATTTTCTGGTTCACTTGGTGTCTTGTTAAATCAGTGGATTTTGAGTTAATCTAACCTTTCCATCAGGTTTTGTCCGTGACAGTTTGGGTCAGGTTTTAGTTTCTTTCACCTTTGTGTCATTTCAGGGAGCCAACATAAGATGGCAATCAAAAAGACTCAAGTGAGAAAAAGGCAGGCCCACAGACTGCTGTGAATTACACCAAAAGATCACTGGCCCTTTAAAGCGTGAACTGCTGAAGAAGCAGATGTCAGTACAGTGGCAATTCCTCTAGGCTGATTAAAAAATAAAATAAAATAAAAAAAACATTTTCAGGATTTGTGTTGTATATTTATCTATTTATAAACATATTGTTATTGTCAATTTGTATTTGAGCGCGCACACACACACACTATATTACACAAAGAAATTGAATTAAATCTAGTCTACAGTAGACAGAATCAGCCCTACTTTGGAGCCCTCTATCTGAGGAGGGCAATGCACTGATATTTAAAGATACAACAGCAATCCAGATTTATAGCACTTCTCACTCCTATAAATCTGGATTGCTGTTGTATCTTTAAATATCAGTGCATTCTCATCCTCAGATGGACTGAGCTGATCATGATCTGATTTGAAGGATGGCGGTGGCACATGTCATTGGGTGAAGTGAATGAGAATTCTCTGCTTAACCTTTTAAGATGTTTTATGACCACTATCACGTAACAATCACTACCGGTAATGAAAAACAATGGATTTCCGGAACAGTGAATTAGAATTTTGAAACATTCCAAAAGACCTACTCTTCCAAGGGTGACGGCATTTGATGTTGGTCAGACAGAGTAGCGTGGAACAGGACAGCGTAAGGGTAACAGACTCTACACAAAAGGGGAGGAGGGATTACCTTAGTCAAAGGTGGTTTGCATACATCCGCGTATGGGTGTGTGGCATACCTGTGTGTGAAGGGCATGTATTTGCCTTTATGTCTTTAGCTTGTGAGTGCATGTTTGCGAGTCTGCGGCAGCAATTTAGTCTAACCGCATTCAATCTAAGCTGCGTGGCATTCGCTCATCCATCAAAGTCTGCAGGACAAAGAGCATAATGGGAAGCCTGAGAAGTCAACAGTGTTTGTGTGGGGATGTCCTTGTTATTCTGCTGAAGCAGTGCCCATCAACACGGATCAGTCATCAGACATCCAGGGCTGTAGGTGTCACTACCAGAACTGCCATTCGCCGCTGTTTTCATCACAGAATTAAGGAATTAAACCGTAATGATGACCAGTGGACGTACACCGTGACTGATCTAATACTGGGCCAGTGAGCTGAAACGAACCGGACCCTCCCTGAGGTTTCTGGGTTGAGGTCAGTGTTGACGTCTGATGGAACGTGGGAGAAAAGCCTCAAGAGCTTTATGCCCAACCGTGCGGAACTCGGTTCGAGACACCTGAAACCTGCCCCCTGAAAAGCGATGCTGTAAATTTGAGCACGCATCAGAGATCCCCATCTGCCCCCCTACCCCCCACCCCGCACCTCCACCCCCGAAAGAATTCTAATGGAAGCCTTTGGCGTTTGTGTCCACAGGACGCTGCTGTGAGCGGCCTGGGAAGCGTTCAGAAGACGATGCTGTTTTTCTCAGCGGTGGTCTGAGAAAGGTTGCCGGTGTCATCTGCCTGTCCGTTCATTCGTCGCACGGCGGCTCTCTGTGCGTGTCCACTCCCCCGGAGAGGGTCTGATCAGGCGACGCAACATTCCATTAAAAAGCCTCACAGAGTGCTTCGCTATTCCTCCAGTAATCCTCTTAGACTCCGTTGCAGGCAACGGCAAGTTCAAGGGCTTATTGTTCTTATTACAGCATCGGCTATCCCTGATTTTAAGCTTTTTTTCCCCCTGCGTTATTACGTGCGAGCGTCTCACAAATGTCTTTAAGCTCAGTGGTTTAGCAGAAGATGGAGTGGGAGTGGGAGTGGGTTATCCCCGGCAAGTCTTCCATAGTCTCTCTCAACTCAAACGTTTTTTTTTTTTTTTTTATTCTTTAGAAATATATCTTGGTGTCAAACAAACATGGTGCATTGTGCTGCATTGTTAGTCACCACCCTGAAAGCATGTCATTTGAGTCCAAACATGAGGGCAAGGATGTAGGAACATTTGGAGAAAAACAGATGGAGAGATCGAGAGAGGGAGAGAGGGAGAGAGAGAGATGGAAAGAGGGAGAGAGACATAAAGGAAGACTGCCAGTGAGAGAGAGAGAGAGAGAGAGGAAGACTGCCAGTGAGAAAGAGAGAGAGGGACAGAGAGAGAATTCTCTTTGGATGCAGGCGAGAGAGGACACTGAGGTTGGCTGAAGAGAAAATGCGCCCGAGAGCAAGTTCAAAAGGAGAAGCCTGAGACCCTCAGAGACACGTCGCTCCTCTCCTCTGTTCTTTGGTCACAGCAGGGAGAGGGGGAGTATGACGGAGAGGCGCGGGAGATTTATAGGGCCGTGACAGGGCGGGCGCAGGAATGTTAATTGACACTCCATGCCCAAAAGAGAGGAATATTGGAACGGAGGTATAGAGACAGGCAAGATGTGAGGAAGAAGAAGATAAAAAGCTGGAACATGGGGGAAGGAAGGGGGGGGGGAGAGGCTCATAGCATCTCTCCCTACATCTCTCTTTCCTTCCCTTCCCAGATTATACCCCCTACCACCCGCATCTTTCTCTCACGTCCTAATTACAGGCCTAGTCCACAAAAGAGGAGATTGAGGGGCAGCAGGAGAGAATTAGAGGACTACAGTCTATACTGGACAGCAGGCACGCTAACACAGGCACACACATTCACACACACATGCACACACACGCACACACGCACACACACACACACACCTCGTAATGAACACAAATGAAAACGCCTACAATGAATGCCGTGGAAAGAACTGGGAAGAAAATCTTTCCCAGGCAAATAAAAGCTTGAAAAGGAGAATATCACGGAAGGGTTCTTCAGCCAGGATTAACATCTCTGTCCTCTTTCTCCCTTTCTCCCTCCCTCCTCCGTCCTCCCTTCATCTTTTTCTTCATTGTTCAGCTGTGTCCATAAGCCCGGCAGATTACACAGCGGTTCACGCTCAGAAACAAAAAGAAAATGCAAATCACGACGCCGCCTTCCTTCGGCTCTTCGACGGCGAATTGTTCTACGCTCCGCGTTTTCACCCCGGCTCGCCGCTGAAAATTTTTTTATGATTTACTGAAGGCTTCGAAACCCGGCCAAAAATGAACCCACAAAAAAAAAAAAAAAAAACCAACGAAAAAAATAAAATAAAATAAAACAAATGGTTGGAAAAAAAAAAAACCATATGAAAGTAAGATGAAAGAATGACAGCAACAATGGTCTGTAATTGGTTCAGATGTGGGAGCAGCAAGCATGTGAGGTTGAGGGCCAACTGCGCTCCAGGCGAGCTTGATTACAGGCCCAAACGGTGGCTTCTCCGCGCGTGCGGCGCGTCGGGGGGGGGGACTGGAGGTGAGGTTTCTCTGCGCGGTGCGGCGCTTCACCTTACGGCTACCGCCCGAGTGCCAGCAGCCGCCGCCTCTGAGGCTCTGCTGTGCTGCCAGGGCTGTCACGAGTTCACGAGTTTATGACTGGTTGAGCCGGGTGGAATATTCACTATTTCTGTGCATTTAAAAAAACATTTGTTTTTTGAGAACCATAAAAAGCATTGTGCACGAAACAGAATACACTCTGGGCTGGATTAACCTTTGACTAGCATGTTTTTTTTAAATTAAAGCCCTGACCACAAAAGGGCTCTGCGGCGGAGGGTTTGTGAGGCCTGCCCCAGCGGAGGACGGCTGGCGGCGGATGTAACCCCTGCATTTTTTTTGGGGACGGGCCGGCATTGCCAAGGCCCGGGGGGTGTGAGTGACCTCCGTTACCCAGCATCTCTGCAGGCTTAGCGCATTCCTGCCGGGGGGGGGGAACTGGGCTCCCTCCCCCCCCCCCCCCACCCGCACTGTGATCTCACTGCAGCGCGAGGCCTGGGGGAGGACGTGCCACGGAACACGTGCCTCTCCTCGGGGCCAGAGCGACGAGCGCTCGGCTGGATCCGCTGGCTGACTGACGTGCCGCGGGCATCTCTTCCGGTGACAGTCGCCCAGTTTACCTACGGCCCGCCGCCCCGCTCTCTGAGCTCTCTGTAAATGTTTGACAGACTTGTCATGGTTGCTTTGGAAGGAGCTCAACTTCTGGTTGTTGCATCAATAAAACAAAGTGTTTGCGTTGAATTTAGAAGCTGGTACTGCCAGGATAAGGGAGGACGAAACTCTTTTTGAGTGGGCGGTGTGGGCGGCTCATCCTGTTCCGGTGTATTTATGGGCCCCGTGGTCTGATACTGAATTTGGACTACACCAGTGTCAATTGGGCAGCCGCCCCGCAGGGTGATATGTATTTGACTCCAGCATAGCCCTGCGATGGAAGGATTTCGGTTGGCCAGGATGACAGAATCTCATCGCACAACAGCGACCCCTGCTGGTCGGTCGGACACCTGCAAATCTGTCGTTGAGCTACACGTGAAGTGTCTTCCTCACACTCATGTCTGTGTGAGCCCACCCTGAGCACTGTGGTGAGATAGGGAAGTGGCGGCTGCGATAATGTGATCCGCAGGCTGCATTGCATCGTGACTGTGATTGGCCGTTCCAAATTGCAGAGGAAAGGGGGGGGGGAAAGATAAAGATAAAGAATAGACTGTGGCTGACACACAGATAGAAACAGGGTCCACGTCAGAGACGGTCCCGGGACGAAACTGGATCGCTCTCTGTGATGCAGTGAGCGACACAAAGGCACTGAAAAGAAAACAGTGACTGTGGCCTTTCTGCAAAGCATCTAATCCCCGGGCCTTCCTGTTGTTTTGCTGTGGCAGCACCCAGCTGGGGACTGCTCCAGGGGCATGAGCAGGATGAGTGCGTGTCTCTGTGTGTGTTTCTGCAAAAAGTGTATGTGTGTTTGTATGTGCATGTGTGCTTGTGCTTTGGCGTGTATTAGTGTGTAATTGTTCGTGTGCAACTGACCCTTCATCCCTATCCTTCCCTGCTTCACCAAGGATAAGCCAAAAGGAGATTTTGAGAAGTCACCTGTTCAGACATGTATTTTAAAAACCCTATTACTTATCCAATCTATGCTCCTTCCTGTGTCTGGATATATAACAGCATCCGTTTTATAACGCGTTTCTTTCTTCGGCTCTTTGTAATCCTGTCTCTCTGTCCATCTGACTGTCGAAGTGCCCCACCCTCAACTCCCGTTGTGAAAGGGATGCGTCACCCGCGCTAGGTAAATCTGGGTGTTTCCAAAGGGCGACTTAAGGAGCTTTTTTTATCTCTGGGAATAAGGAAGGACTGTCATAAATACCACGATAACAGGATCTATATCTGTGTAGGCACGTGTGTTTGTGTTCCTAAGTGGATATTTAGCAATTGATTAGGCAAAATATGATTGGAATATGCAGTAAAGTGAGTAAAATAGACTTGTATTGAATAATTTAATTTTGAGCTGCGCCCTAAATGGAATATTCAAAGTTCCACTAATACCGCAATGCACATTGCCCTTCATTTTGTGCAGCAAACTTAGCCGAGTTGCCCTTGTTTTATTGCACAACATTTGCCTTCATTTCAGTGACTGATGGACGAAAAAATGTCAAGTGAGATAGGAAACACATTCTTAAACTCATTTCTCAAGATTAAAAAAAGGAGACATTTTTTAGTGTCGGTTGGTTTGAATGTCAGCCAGGCTGTACTGTGGAGAGTCGGATGTCTTGTTTTTTCCGAGGCTTGGTGCACACGACGGCGTTTGAAGCTTGAATGGACAGAGTGGCTGTGCACTGGGGGGGTGTTTAGGGGGAGGGGGTCTTAGGCCGGGCCTTTGAGGGGGCAGCTGTCACAGGTTTTAAGTTGTTCCTCAGCCCCCTGGAAGGGCACTATCCTACATTACATCACCTCCTCTGCTCGCGGGTGGGAATTTAAGATGAAATATGAGCGCTCCTCGCATTTTATGGTCATTTCTCAAAACAGATTTGATATATATACATACATATATATGTGTATATATACATATATATATATATATGTATATATATATGTATATATGTTTTTTGTGGGGTTTCTGCAGAAGCAGTTTTGACTGGAAGTGCCTTTGGGAGTTGTCACTGGGGCGGTTTTCAGTTTGCCACAAAAGAGACGGGCGGTTTTTTGGGTTTGGCGGGTTTTCCGGCAGCTTTCTTGCCCTGACGGCCGCGATGCCGAAACAGAATCTCTCTGGGAGCCGGGAGAGAGCGTGTTGCTCACTGCTGGTGACTGGGCTGTGTGGGAGTGGGAGGTACGACAGGTTGTGGATTATTGTGTTCAACCAAGGATTAACGCTTCCTGAGTGCCCTGCTATATCAAAAAATAAACAAATGACTAGTTGGGAAAAGTCAATGCTGGGGTGTGTACACTGGAAAAGGTGTAAATTAAAAAAGACAATAAAAGAGAAAGAGAAAAGGAAACTAAGTGCGAGAAAACGAGAGAAAGCGAGGGAGACTTGATCTGGAATCCACACAGAAGCTTTACTGCAGTTAAAATGGTGACTCCACCATCTTTCAGACTTTGAAGGGGAGTTTTATTTGTTATCTGTTTACTTCCAAGTACTTGGGAGTTGATTGTGCAACAGACTAAAAGGGGAAAATGTCAAGGTTGGGTGTAAGAACTAATAAAGGGATTCTTCCAGGATGAGGTAAGACAGTTGTCATGTTTGAAAGAAGTTTAAGGGTGGGGGGTGGGGGGGGGGGGGGGGGGGGGTTCGGGGGAGGTAATCTGAATCCTTGAAGGCAGTATTGTTCAGGGTTGCTAAGAGTAGAGGAGAAGGAGAGAGAGAGAGTCGGGGGTGGAACAGGGTGTGTGTGCGTCTGTGTGTGCGCGAGCAGCTGTATTTGAGTCGCTGGCAACTCCAGATCGCTGCCTGATGATATGTAACTGTCCTTTCGGGGAGGGGGGGGGGTTCCGAATTCCTGGGGCTGAGGAATCGCTTGTAAAACACAGTGACTAGGTCCTTAAAACACGGAGAGATTTTATGATGCGTCACTTGGTGCAGTATGGGTTAGAAGAGGATGGGGTGGTGGAGTGGGCATCTTTGCAGCTTTACTCACCTCTGTCTACACAGATGTAGGTTCCACCTCTGCAGGCAGACTTCATAAGCCCTAGCGCATTACCCGTAGAGAATACTTTTAGCCTTGGCAATTAGCAATCGGAAGAGTGGGGCTTTTTGAAGCCACCCCCACTTGAAGCGATTGCTTTAAAAATCTTACAAATAGAATCCTTCAATTTGCCTGGGAACACTACCAAACACCTATCCTCGAAAAGATTACCTTTTTGAATTCATTGCCAAGTTCTGGAAAACACTTAATGTTTCTGCCTGTTTCTAAATGTAAATTACACAGTTAAAATCACCAGTGGTCTCTCAATATGGAGAAGACTGAAGAACTGCTTACTTACTTCTTACTTGACCTATTTTTTCATTCATTTGTTCGCCTTCAGGTGAATGCATTCATTTCAACCTAATCAGCAACCATTAACCTCACTCCTCTGGACGCCGTGTGCCGTCAATAGCTATTAAAAATGAGAGACTCTGGGACTAGAGCCAACGACATCATAATTCAGTACACCATTGTATTTGTCAATACAGCACTTCCCTAACAAAAATGAAATATACTGGATGTATATTGAAGTAAAACGTATATTGAAGTAAAATCAACATACAGTAACACACAATATTTTTTATAACTATACTGCTGTGAAATATATCTATCATTATATTTTTAAGGAAGTCTACATACACAATATATTGCAGTATATTCCATTGCCAAAAAGTTTCTGAAACCACTTGTTAAGCAATCAACACATTAATCATGTGACATTAATCATTACAATCAATACCGTAGTCATCTCTGTGAATTATTTCATTCACCTCAGCGGTGTCCAGTCCTATCAAGTGATTGGATAAGATCATTTAATTGGTCTCATTCCTTTGATTGAGCCCCTGCAGTGAGGCTGGGCGGATAAGGACTGGAATCTGGAATACGAGTTAAATGTTTTCAAGCGTGTTCAGAGCCTTCTGATGCATCTGGTTACAGTAAGTCAGTGCTATGCAATAATGCACGCCGTTGCCTGGATTGAATCGGATCTGTGTCATTGCTGACCTGGTGCTGGAATCCCCACAGGATAATGCATCGTGGGACAGCGTTATGCTTGGAGGGAGAGTCTGTGAGTTTGCGCATGGCTGTGGTTGTGCATTCCAAGTGGAGAATATAACATTTCTCTGGAACATTCTGATATGCTGTGATTAAGTAGCGGCGTTAAAGAGTGTCTCTCCACAAAATGCAACATAGCTGAGGCCCAGGACATGAGATACGGATCTCGATGTGTTTTTCAGCGGTTTCGAAAGGCTCTTTTGTTCATACCCTTCCTGCTGTGAAATGATAGAGAGATATTCTTGTCCCATCATCACTTTTTAACCAGCGCATTTTGTGGAAACGTATAGCGCACACCGCAGACTTGGCCTCAATTCTATTCCAGTTCAAACAATTCTGGAAAGAAATGAAATGAAATGAAATGAATGAAATCTCACAGAATATTGTGGGCATTTATCAATCCATTAATTCATTTTCATTTAATTGATTTGACTGGAGTGGAATTGACCCCTGACCTGGATACCAAATGACTCAATTTTTGGGGGGATTAATGGTGTTTCCTTTTATGAAGACAAGGGATTGCTGCGATCTGCAGTTTTTCTAACATAATTTCCGCCAGAATCATGAGCAGTTTTTAAGTTTCATGAATCACAGGACAAGCTTAAAATTGGACAGCAAGCAGACGATAAAAAAAATGATATTCAATGACAAAATATGCCAGCAGTTTCCTTTCAGTTTCCTTTTTCCGGCAAATAACAATGAAGTGGCTAAAGCGGCTACGGAACTGGAAACACATGATGGCAAAAAATATCCGAGCAAAAACGCGAAATGCCCTGCACTGGGCTGAAGTACAAAACAGGGACTTTTTGAACCATTTATTTCCCCCCATCTGCTGAGACCTAGCACGGTAAAAGTCAGCAGAATAACCGGAAATCAACAGCCAGGCGACTGGGAATGAATGTTGCAAAACATGATTTAAGAATAAAAAAAATGAGTGGAATGCCCTGTGCACAATGGAAGCCGTTCTCATTGGTGCAACGTCCTCTGTCAGCCCAGGGTGGTGCGCGCTAAACATGCTAGCATGCGTGCAGCCAGCAGCTGCTTCTGTTCACGCTGCAGCCCACCAGCTCAGCTGTAGAGGAAGACTACAGCTAACGCAGTTGCTGGAGGCTGGTGACCTGATTGAGCGAGCGTCACTGTTGCGTGGTGAGGTGGGGACATCTCGCCAACTGGAGCCTTCCCTTCCAGGACGATGCTAATTATCCCCCCCCCCCCCCCCCCCCCCCCCTTGAGGATCTCCCAGCTGCCAGGATTGATTTCTCTGGGGAAATACCCTGCGAGAGAGGGGTTGTACTTTAAGGCGAGTAGCCCTGCTCTGAAAACTACAGCAGTAACTTGACACTGTACAACACCCACGCACCCCCCCCCCCCCCAAAAAAAGATGGTATTTTGTGTTTGCTAACATTATATTCTCAGCATTAAAACCACGGGGAGAGCTAGTAAGGAAATAGCATGCTTGGCAACACTCACAGTAATAATCATAGCCGCATCCTGAGGCGGTGACATACCAGCGCTCCCAGATTTCAGGACGCGCGCGGTCTGTTTACCTCAGCTCTGCCAGAACTGCACAGAGGAACCGCGGCTTCCATTGAGCGACAAGTTCACTGGCAGTACGCTGGCTTGTTTCGAAAAGAAAGAAAGAAAGAAATGAAGAAGCAAACTGTGTGTTCTGGTCTTTAGTTGTCTCCCGTTTGAGATGCGGGGCTCCTTTGGTGAAAGCCGTGTTTTTGATGTCTGCTCCGGGCTACGTTGCGCCTCTTTTTTGTGCGCATTGTGACATAATTGCTATTCAGCTTTTCGGTTCAACTGCTCCTTATGTCAGTTGGTCATGCTTTAATAACATGTCTTCAAATTCCCAGTAAATGCTGTCCAAACACACAGACATGACATCAGAGCACCTCACCCACCTTAGCAGATATTAGGTTGCACACATGGGGCAGATTAAACCTGTGGTGAAGTGACGGTGCTCCTATTTGTGGTCGAAGCTTAAGGGTGGTTTGCGAAGTTGAACAGGCTGCCTTTTTCTTTGTTCGAAATAAACTTATTTTTGTCTCTGAATGTCACAGATTATGATCTATACCTTCATATAGTGTTGAGAAATTCAAATGCGGATGGTGTTCCAACTGACCATATATACGCATCTGTCCACTTGGGTTTCATGTATATTTGTACCTGATAGTATTTCCAGCTGTTCTGGCCTACTGTAGCCTTACTGAACAAACCTACAGGTGTGTTGGCATGAATTCAAATCTTCTAAAACCGAACATTTTGATTTATGGGATTTATTTTTCTTCCAGTTACCTCACTCTGATGGACTCTGGATAAAAGCAGTTATTTGAAATTCTTGCTCATTGCGTTCAGTCCTGTCTGTTCTTGCATAGCCTATTACTACATGCTTTCTGTCACAGCCTTGACACTAACTATATCCTGGTGTTACCGATGGCTTTTTAATATCACTAAACTACCATATTGCAATTGATAAGCAATGTAAGGTAGGAATTTATTGCAGTTTTATTATGTACATTGACTTTGCCCTGGCACAATAAACGAAGCCTCGGTTTCATTTGATATCTAACTCGGAAACAGGTTTGTTCAAGTTTAACTAGTGTTTTCTTTTCACTTTTTGTGTTCCAGTATCAAAATAATAATGCCTCACCAGAGATTTAAAATAACACTGAAGTTGACAACACGAGTGTACCACCAAGAGAACAATTTTCAATTCATTTTTTAAAAACCTGGTCATAAAGACATTTATTCTTTCTCGGTCATGTCAATACTGTTGTTCTTCAACATGAATTTATGAGTCAATGAGCAACAACCCATGTAGCTTGTAAAAGAGAATTACATTGCATTGTCTTAAATTTGGCAGTTGCCCTTACTCAGATGCAAGGTTACATACCAAGCGTACAATGTGGAAAAAAGGAAACAGATATGGGTGTGGGTGGTGAAATACAACGATTACACATTACGTGGCATAATTATACGGTAGAAAGCGGGAACATGCATGTTCCTTTGTGTTTCCAGGCTGTTTCTCACACGCGTCCCTTCGTGCCGCTCTGTCGTTCTCCTCCGTCTGTGTGGTCAAGCGAGCGCCGTGGGCGCGGAGTGTTAAAAACACGCCGGGACAGGCTCGGCGGGTTCATGACGAATATGACAAGTTGGCACGGCTTTCTGCGGGGGCTGCCCCCGACGGACACCCAGCAGCACAGAGCCCCCTCCCTACCCCCACTCCACCGAGTCACCTGTCTCTTTTAATTTTGTCTCTTTTCTCATGGCCCGACTAGTTCTCCTGGGTTCACACTGTGCATTGGGCAGAGTCTATGTCACCGTCTTTTCTCTCTCTCAGTTTGCTTCCATTTCAGTTTCATTTTGGTGCATTGCCATGATAAACGTGTATTTGAATTGCATTGCCAAAAAATATACAGTGCATAACATGAAGGAGGCACAAATCAACACCAGACAAAGCAATAAGAAAAAAAAGGGGGGGGGGGGGGGTTTGCGGGGAATAAGTAGTTTATCTTTCAATGCACAGAGGCAGGAAGGAAGAAAAAAATGAATTAAATTTATTCCCCTTCAGTTTCCCTGCAGTTCTTGCTCTCATTTCACATGTCCTCTCTGTTCGCCTGTATTCTAGACCTCTACCCCTCTCTCCTTGTCCCTTCAACTAATCTCTCACTCTCTCCCACACTCTTTTTCTTTTCTCTCTGTATGCTTTCTCTCTTTCTGTCTTTCAACTCTGCATCTTTGAAGTGTGTTCTCTGCACAGCAGGAGTCCTCCAACAAACAGAGCCTCCACTGAGAAGTGTGTGTGTGTGCATTTGTGTGTGTGTGAGTGTGTGAGTATGTGTGTAAGTGTGTGAGTATGTGTGAGTGTGTGTGTGTGTGTATGTGAGTGTATGTGAGCGTGTGTGTGTTTGTGTTTGTTTGTGAGTGCTTGTGAGTGTGTGCGTGTGTGTGCGTGTGTGTATATGTGTGTGTGTGAGTGTATGTATGTGAGCGTGTGTGTGTTTGTGATGATTTGTGAGTGCTTGTGAGTGTGTGCGTGTGTGTGCGTGTGTGTATATGTGTGTGTGTATGCACGAGTATGTGTGTATCTGTGTGTTGGGTTGGCGGCGGTGGGGGCGGGGGTGGTGGAGAGGACGGATTGGCTGCGGTTTTTTGGGTTGGCTGTGGGAGGTTCATAGAGACAGCCCACACAAGTTTGACGGGGGAAGAGCGGTCTTACTCCCAGGCGGTGTTAGCTTACACACCTCCTGCCACTGCGGCACCTGATGGGAAGTTGATGGGCCTGCAGTTCACACCACAGCGACACTAAAACTGTTTACTGGTAAACTGGGGCGGGAGGGGGGTGGGGAGCAGGGAAGTCCGGTGGGTGGTGGGGGGAGTTTCTGTTTATCTTGCGGACATTGCTAGTCAGTGATGCCGGGCCTTTCTCTGACTTTAACAATTCCGCCATTGTTTGTGTTATGCGTTGTCGTAGGCAGCAGCAGATGTGATTGTGGGGCTCGCGAGGGAGTTAATTGGGTCGTGGGATGAGAGGGCAGAGGGCGAGAGCGTCCAATCACTGGCTCTCAGGAATCTCATTCATAAGAAAAGGCACGCCAGTCGGCGTGGAGCAGGTTTGCGTGCGTGTGCTCTCATGCGCCCCCCCCCCCCCCCCCCCCCCCCGGCCTCTGTGTGCATGTGTGCGTCCATGTGGCGTGCGCCTGGGTGTACGCGTGATTGGACACGCGTGTGTGCTCCGCGAGGTCATCTGATCCTGCCAACTGCTCGCCACTCTCCGTACACCGGCTGCCACTGACTGCGCATTCGTGTGCCTTCGCTGTGTAGCATGTCTGCGTGTCGTGTGCGCGCATGCTAACAGGCTGCGTGTTTGTGTGCCTTCGCTGTGTAGCATGTCTGCGTGTCGTGTGCGCGCATGCAAACAGGCTGCGTGTTTTGAACATTGCGGACCTTACATGTGTTCAATTGCTCCCGTTTATTTTTTTCTTTCTTTCTCTTCCTGTCTGTCCTCTTCAACTTATTTTCTTTCTTCTCATACCATGTTGTATATCTCACGCTCCCCCCCCCCCCGAGTTTCTGAGTGACCCGCCCCGGCAGCTTAAGATCTCTCTTCCTGCGCGTTTGTGCGTGCTTCCGTGCGGGGCTCTCCTTGGAATGCGCCTTTCTCTCGTGTCAGCAGCCCCCCTGTGTGTGTCTCTCTGCTCCTGTCCCTGCTGCTCCCGTCCATGCCGCTCCCGTCCCTGCTGCTCCCGTCCATGCCGCTCCCGTCCCTGCGTGCTCT
Organism: Anguilla anguilla; assembly: GCF_013347855.1. Taxonomy (NCBI): domain Eukaryota; kingdom Metazoa; phylum Chordata; class Actinopteri; order Anguilliformes; family Anguillidae; genus Anguilla; species Anguilla anguilla. The sequence goes on along the minus strand of NC_049213.1, from coordinate 32,495,241 downwards.
GTGTGACAAAAGTGCCGGTTCCCTGACTCAGCTGGCACCTGTCCTCAGCTTCCCCACCCCCCCCCGTTACACACAGCTGTGGTCTCACTCACAGCCCTCCTCTCCCCCAGTCCTCTGTGAAGCAGGAGGAGGGACAGGGCGGGCAGTACCAAGTGTGGACTGCGGGGGAGGGGGGGGGGTGGGGGGGTGGGTGATGTGCCACAGGGGGCAAACAGCAGTGGCACATGCCCGACGTGCCAACCTCACCACAAGATTGAACAATGAACTTCCTGTCATGCCAGCTGTGTGGTGTATCAGCGGCACCAATCTGGATGGGTCTGCCTTGTCTTCATCATCATCATCATCATCACCCTGATTTTTCTTCAACAATGAAAAAAGGGCTAAAATATAAGACAAAAAATCCAGTACACAGAAACAAGTGATCTTCTCTTAAAATACAGATTTGAGCCTTAATAAAGAAACCTGGCTTAATGCTGAATGACAAAATCCTTCAGAGGCAAATGCGAACACAAGCATGCACACACACGCATGCACGCTCTCACACACACACGGACAAGCACACATTCGCACACACATGCCCACACACACACACACACACACACACCACACACGCACACACAGACACACACACACATGCCCACACACTCGCACACATGCCCACACACACACACACATGCCCACACACTCGCACACATGCCCACACACACACACACACATGCCCACACACTCGCACACACATGCCCACACACACACACACATACACCACACACGCACACACACACACACACACACACACACACACACACGCACACACACACACACACACACAGACACACCACACACACACACGCACACACACACCCCACACACACGCTCCCTCTCGTGTGGCGCTCATCTGATAAAGCGCATGACTGGGCACAGTGAATGCAGGGAGGGTCATGGGAACGGCAGCGATGAGCCATCATGTCAGGACTCCCTCCCTCAAGCACAGCATCTCGCCCCAACCCCCCCCCCCCCCCCCTCCGAAAGTCCTTATCTCCCCATCTCACCACCAAACCACACAGGGAGGGATCGCCAGCAGTGCAAACTGCGAGCGGCCTCCGCGGCCGTATACCCGTCCCCACGCACGCAGCGCGCGTTCCGCGAAACGCTGGCAATCTGCGCGTCGCGTAGAGGGGCTGAACTTCTGTGGGGGCGGGCCTCGGGGGCACGCTTATTCCGTCCGGGCGAGCGCACGGAGGATCCGTGCTGCCGCCTCGCCGTCGCGTGATCCCTCTGTCTGCGTGCACGCGCGTTTAAAAAAAAAAAAAAAAAAAAAAAAGGGAGATATTTCTGTCTGCTGCTGCCTCTCTGGGTAATGGAATGTCGTGACGGAGGCAGCGCGCCTTCGCCGTGCCGAGGGTAGACACGCACACTTGACGTGCCGCGATGGCCGCGCATCGTCCTCCGATAAATATTGCAGGTGGGTACATCCTGGCGCATGCCGCACTCAATCACAAAAGGCTCACGCATTCGAGAGCAGCGCAGTACAGCATCCATACAGTACCGACTGGGGAAGCCCTTCTTGTCTCATTTTTATTTTTTTCTCCCATTTCCTCTCTTTTTCCATTTGTTTTATTCTTGCTTTAATTAAGTGTGTTTCCTGCATCAGTATTTTTTAAAGTCATTATGTAATGTGATAAGCGTCAAACGTTGTGTTCTCTGTGCTTTGGTACACTGTGTGTCATGGCTGGTCTGTCATTAGTTGTCTGCTAATTAGGACCTTGCACTCAGGAAACACGTAGAGATACATACCACAAATACGTAATCGCACACACATGCTCTCACACACACACAAACACATACACATTCGAGCACACGCACACATACACACACACACTGATACACATTCAAGCACATACCTATGCATGCACACACACACACACCCACACACACACACACACACAGGCACCCCACAGGCTCACACAAACAGGGAGCAGGGCCGCCCCTTGTGAAAGACAAACAGTAAACAAGGTGCTGCTTCCTGTGTGAGAGAATGGGCCACTGTGAGCCTGGCTGTAACACAAGGCCGGTGCAGACGAACCTGCGGCCGACACACTGACGCCCATTGTGTCCAGCGCGAGCCACCCTCCCCTCCCCAACCCCCACCCACATCCCCCCACACCTCAGCCCCCACGCCCCAGCCCCCATGCCCTCCAGGAGGGCAGTGGGCTTACATCCTCCTCTTTCTTCACCTCTGCTGAAAGATTTCCCCAAGCTGCGCACACAAACACACACTCGCGCACACATGCATATGAGTGGCTGTTGTCGTCTTATTTGGATGCTCCCTCCCTCCCTCCCTCCCTCCTCTTTGACACACATTACACTTTTATTTGTACATTACTTCCTTCTTCCTTCTTTAGGTCGTTTTGCGGAGATGAATACCCCAACATTTACGAGCCGTTCTGCTTCTCACTGAAGCTGAGTCTGGAACTGAACATCTTGTGAGTTAAGATGTGAGACATACACACAAACTGTGAGCATAAGCACACACCATCACACAGGGAAATGTTTGTTTTTTTTTGCATGAAAAATTTTGATAGCCAAGAAAATAACAACCCTTTTGGTCTCATTTGGACATTCCAACAAAAATTTTTAAAAGTTCCCATAATGGCCCCCTGGCAGAAGATGCAATGATATGTCTTCATGCCATACTGTCTGTGAAGGGAAAGGAGGGAGGGGGGGGGGTCAAATTTATTCTGTGGAGAACATCTAGGTGAATCCCCCTGATGGTTAGAATTTACAAATTTACATTTCATTGCGTAACATTTATTTGGCAGACGCTTTTATCCAAAGAGACGTGCAATGGGCCTCATTCACAAAACATGCTTACGATGACATTTGACCTTAAACAGCATTTAAGAACGTTTTCAAGAACATTTTGGCATTCATTATTTTTTTCCTATCCGTATTTGTTCGTGGCTGTTTCCTTATGCAAAGGAAACATGAACAAGATTGCACATAAAATTCACAAACAGCCAGCATTCATCATCTCACACACCTGGCTTATGAATCCCATATTGTTTTTTCGTAGGAACATTTTTAAGAACAAAAGTAAGAATAATTTAAGGAAAGTTTTGTGAGTGAGGCCCAATAAGTGCATACCAAAGGTCATTGGAACAACTACAAAACACAGGTCCAATAAGGTACAATACTCATCATGTAACAGTTATCCACAGCCATGAACACATTCAGTCCACTTCACACAGTAAGCATAGGCTAGGTCAGAAAGTTGTGCTAAGTCAAATTAGGAGGTATGGCGACAAGCTGAAACATCAAGATAACGACACAAGTGCAGTACGTGCTGGATGGAGACATAAGTGTAAACATTGTTAATTTATATTATGCCAAATGTTATCTCATGAAATATGCCTTCTACTTTGCTTAAGCCTTCACTTCAAAGAGTCCCCACTGTTAAGGGTTTATATGAAATGTGTAATAAAAGGGTGCAAACAGAGGAGGCCGGGGCTCATGATTTGCACATCATGTAAAGTGAATTATGCATTGGATGTAAGCGCAGGGGACTCTGTACCCGTGCGAAGGCGAACAGAGGTATAAAAATAAAAAGGATTTTTAGCCCCAGGCCTTTAGATGACTGACGGCCATTCTCATTAAAGTCTGACAGAGCGTGGAAGTCTTTATTGCTCTAATTGAAAGGCAACTTTGGGGTTCATAGCCCTGACTGGTTGCACGTTTATTATGACTAAAATCTGTATGTTTTTCCTGAGAATGGTAAGACACCAATAATACTTTTTCATAGAAAAAGAAATGCCACTGCAACATGACACCATGAGCAGGAGAACGGAATTATATCTCACAACATTCCATAGCATGCCCTTCTCCTCAGTCTGGAGCCAGGCCATCGACACTGCACTCAGAATCCGAATATCCCTTTTCAGTTCTTCATACAAAACACTTCACGTTTCGGCTCAAAACTGCAAGTCACTGGTTCCTGCTACGTTTATAGTTTTTATCCCAGCTTTATCACAGCCTTTCCAGGGGCGGGTACAATTAAAGGCCACTGACTCACATCACTTAAGTCATCACATAAGGCTGCGTTTCCTATCGTTCGCCCCTGTCGTTTCTGAAATTCTTTACTCCACCTCTCACCGGTGGCATGACTAACTGGAGTTGAGCGGGGATAGCGATCGTTCTAAAGGAGGGGAAGGTCGGCTCACCACCGGTGGCGCCGGCTTTGAAGTTGTCAGTTGGCTATGACGCCGCGACTCCGAACGCTGCCGCGGTCTCTGGGCAGGTTTGCGCGTGTCATTTTTTTTGTCAGCTGAATACTGACGAAATGCTCTGACTGGTTCACTCGAAGGCTGGGATTCACACCCTCTCTTGCTCGGATTCCCACACCGTGGCAGAAGATCGCAGAGCGCTTGTTAGTGGTGGCCATTTTGGTCTTCACTGAAGTGACCCGAGTTTTTATTTCGCATTTTGCCCACCTTAGTCGTGGCAGCTTCAGTGAAAAACGACAGATGGGAGAGGCTCCTGACACTGATCGAGGATGCACTGGTATGCAAATGTCTCAGAGCGCAACTATCAGTCACCCCGTCCA